>NC_073388.1:30896607-31061607 GCF_028641065.1 Leucoraja erinaceus | reverse complement strand
GCAGGGTGCAAGGTCACAAAATTCAAGTGCAGTTTCCGACCACTTCAAGCAGGGTGCAAGGCCAATAAATTCAAGTGCAGTTTCGTGACACTTCAAGCAGGGTGCAGGGCCACCAAACTCAAGTACTGTTTCATGCCATTTCAAGCAGGCTGCAAGGCCACCAAATTCAAGTGCAGTTTCATGCCATTTCAAGCAGGGTGTAAGGCCACCAAATTCAAGCGAAGTATCTGACCACTTCAAGCAGATTGCAAGGCCACCAAATTCATGTGCAGTTACATACCATTTCAAGCAGAGTGCAAGGCCAAATCAGATTGTCTTCTACATGGGCCATGGGGACTTAAACTTCCCAGCGATCCTGGTCAGCAGGAACCTCTTCAAGGCGGTGATGAACCCGGCAGAATGGAAGCAGATGACCGAGCTTCCGGACCTGCACGTCTTTGGGCTTCCCTTGTCCGACTACCACGTGTACACGCCGGTGATGCAGAAGGATGCGTACGCGGTGCTGATCCCGCAGATACTGCGAGCGAGGTGAGAATCCTTCATCAACACCAAGGATCTGCTGGCATCCTGGAGGCTGTGGACCCCGCTGCTGCGGGAGATGTACGGGCCCCCCCCCGCGCATTTACCCTGGTGGGCTTCACAACGCCGCCCTGCTGGACCTCACGGTGGCGGGGTCATTGGTGTCCTTCAACGAGACCGAGCCCCTGGTGGTCATCTCGCCCGACCTCCACCCTCAGCCGCCGAGCGACTACAAGGCGGTGGAGTCGAGCTACCGCGGCCACAAGCTGGTGTCAGCGAGCGGAAAGGACCTGGTGGCCCGGCTGGCCTCCAATCTCCAGCGGGCCAAGGAGGAGACGGTGTGGCGGAGCGGCCGCTTCCACCTGGCCCTGTCAGGAGGCTCCAGCCCCGTGCGCCTGTTCCAGAGGCTGGCCGCCCACCACTGCACCTTGCCCTGGCGGCAAACCCACTCTGGATGGTGGACGAGCGTGGCGTCCTGCTGCATGACGCCAAGTCCAACTTTGGAAGCCTCCACGACCACCTCCTGTGCCACTTCAAGATCCCCTACCAAGTGCAGTTTCATGCCATTTCAAGCAGGGTGTAAGGCCACCAAATTCAAGTGAAGTATCTGACCACTTCAAGCAGGGTGCAAGGCCATCAAATTCCACTACCACTTCAAGCAGGATGCAAGGTCACCAAATTCATGTGCAGTTTCAAACCACTTCAAGCAGGGGGCAAGTCCACCAAACTCAAGTGCAGTTTCATACCACTTCAAGCAGGGTCCAAGTCCACAAATCTCAAGTGCAGTTTCCTACCACTTCAAGCAGAATGCAGGGCCCCCAAACTCAAGTGCAGTTTCCTACCACTTCAAGCAGGATGCAGGGCCACCAAACTCAAGTGCAGTTTCCTACCACTTGAAGCAGGGTGCAAGGCCACCAAATTCAAATGCATTCATACCACTTCATGCAGGGTGCAAGGACACCAAATTCAAATGCATACCACTTCGTGCAGGGTGGGGACACCAAATTCAAGTGCAGTTTCAAACTTCTGCAAGTGCTAGTACACCAATTTTGCAGTTTCATACCACTCAAGCAGGGTGCAACGCCACCAAATTCAATTGCTGTTTCGTACTGCGTCAGCAGGGTGCAAGGTCACAAAATTCAAGTGCAGTTTCCCGCCACTTCAAGCAGGGTGCAGGGCCACCAAATTCTAGTACAGTTTCATGCCATTTCAAACAGGGTGTAAGGCCACCAAATTCAAGTGAAGTATCTGACCACTTCAAGCATGGTGCAAGGCCACCAAATTCATGTGCAGTTTCATACCATTTCAAGCAGGGTGCAAGGCCACCAAATTCAAATGCAGTTTCATACCATTTCATGCAGGGTGCAAGGACACCAAATTCAAATGCAGTTTCATACCATTTCATGCTGGATGAAACCACCATAAATCCACACAAAAAACAACTTAAACACCACATAAGCACCATACTCACAGTTCATAGAAACATAGAAACATAGAAAATAGCTTCGAGCCAGCCCCACCATTCATTGTGATCATGGCTGATGCAGGTTGCTATTACACCAAATTCAATAACCCGTGCCTGCCTTCTCCCCATATCCCTTGACTCCACTATCCCCTAGAGCTCTATCTATCTCTCTCTTAAATCCATCCAGTGATTTGGCCTCCACTGCCCTCTGTGGCAGGGAATTCCATAAATTCACAACTCTTCGTGCTTGTAAAAGTTTTTTCTCACCTCAGTCTTAAATGACCTCCTCTTTATGCTAAGAGGACTTGCCCAACCTGGTTCTGGACTTGCCCAACATTGGGAACATTTTTCCTGCATCTAGCTTGTCCAGTCCTTTTATAATTTTAAGTGTTTCTATAAGATCAGCCCCTCATCCTTCTATACTCCAGTGAATACAAGCCTAGACTTTTCAATCTTTCCTCATATGACAGTCCCTCCATCCCAGGGATCAATCTCTTGAACCTACGCTGCACTGCCTCAATCACAAGGATGTCCTTCCTCAAAGTAAGAGACCAAAACTGTACACAATACTCCAGATGTGGTCTCATCAGAGCCCTATACAATGTAGAAGTACCTCCTTACTCCTATACTGAAATCCTCTTGTTATGAAGGCCAACATTCCATTAGCTTTCTTTACTGTCTGCTGTACCGGCACACCAATCTTCAATGACCAGTGTACAAGGACACCCAGGTCTCGCTGTACCTCCCCCTTATGTAACCTAACCCCATTGAGATAATAATCTGTCCCTTTGTTTTTGCCGCCAAAGTGGATAACCTCACATTTATCTATATTATACTGCATCTGCCACGCATCTGCCCACTCACTCAACCTGTCCAGGTCACACTGCAACCTCCAAACATCCTCTTCACAGTTCACACTGCCACCCAGCTTGTGCCATCCGCAAACCTGCTCGTGTTGCTCCTAATTCCCTCTTCCAAATCATTAATATGTAAGGTAAACAGTTGCGGCCCCAACACCGAGCCTTGCGGCACTCCACTTGCCACTGCCTGCCATTCTGAAAAGAACCCGTTCACTCCTGCTCTTTGCCTACGGTCTGCCAACCAATTTTCTATCCATGTCAACAACCTACCCCCAATACCATGTGCTCTAATTTTAGTCACCAGTCTCCCATGCAGGACCTTATCAAAGGCTTTCTGAAAGTCGAGATACACTACATCCATGGCACCCCTTCATCCATTTTACTTATCACATCCTCAAAAAAATCCAGAAGATTAGTCAAACATGATTTCCCTTTCATAAATCCATGTTGACTTGGACTAATCCTTTTACTGCTATCCAAATGCCCCATTATTATCTCTTTAATAATTGACTCCAGCATCTTTCCCACCACTAAAGTCAGGCTAACTGGTCTGTAATTCCTCGTTTTCTCTGTCTAAAAAAATTGATACTGCTTGTGGTGAACTAAAGGAGCTATACATCTCTTTGAAGCAGCAGTTTAAGGATTTTGATAAACGGACAAGAATTTGCTAGAATGGAAAAAGATTATAATAAGAAATTTGAGAAGATGTTTGAGGATATGAAAAAGTCTGATAAGTTGATGGAAGATATGGAGACTGTAATGAATGAGATGTCTCAGGAAATAACGAGTCTGAAAAAAGAACAAGAATATGATCGGGAGCAACTAATTAAAATGACTGATAATTGTCAGGACTTGGAAGCGAGGTCAAGAAGGCAGAATTTAAGAATTGTTGGAGTGCAGGAGGGACGAGAGCGTGAAACTCAAACACGTGATTTTGTTACCAACTTACTTAAAGAAGTTTTTAAACTGCCAGAAACCCCGAGGATAGATGTGGCTCATTGGGTAGGACCCTTCCAAAGAGGACCAAATGTTCTACCAAAACAGATAATAGTAAAGTTTCTAGACATCTCCACACTGGAAAATATATTGAAGATGATTCCTCACGGTGTGAATCTTACATTTTCCGGGGACAATATCAGATTTTTTAGGGATTATCCTCGTGAAATTGCTAAAAAAGGATCTTGTTTAAAAAGGCAAGAAATATCCTGAAAGGAAAACCCAAGGCAAGATATGGGGTGATATATCCGGCAAAAATGAAAATTACTTATAACTCTACTGAACGCTCTTTTACGGATCCAGAACTGGCATTTAAGCACGCACAAGATATCGTAAAGAAAATAGAAGAGAACGCTGAAGACCAAACTTATTAATAAAAGACTTTGCTCTAATTAAGATGGCGGAATTTTTCCAGACAGTTACCAGACATGCTTATCTGTCAGGAATGTGTTTTCAAGTCCATGTTTCGCCTTGAATGGAAAACTTGAAGATAAACAAAAGGGAAGTCGAAGATACAGAATTAAAATTGATGGACATGGAAAGAAACACAGATGGACTGTAATATAAATACTTGCTAAAGAAAATCTTTAATCACTATATTATATATTAATATTAAATAATTAATTAATCTAACACATTTAATGATACTAATCTTCTTTTAATGTAATTTGCAAATATGACTAACCAACGGAGCGTGTGGACAAGGGGGGCTTATACAATTATTATTAAATAATTTTAACATAGTTTAAAAGAAATGAACTATAATTGATGATATATACTAATACATAGTAATTAATGAAAATGTTCATAATAATACTAACGCAATATAACCATGTGTGAAGGAGGGAGGAGTATAATACACTTGGAAAAGATCCAGATTCTTGGCTCTGTTTAACTCCTTGGAACCTGCTTGTACTTAAGATAAATGTGGGGATTAATGTAACAATTCCTGGTGGATAAGAGATAAATTGGAAATGTATATATACATATAGAATTGAACACACATGTTTGTTTTGGCTTCTGTTTTGTTTTTCTGTCCCTCTGTGAAGTCTTTTCTGTATTTATCTGCTCTGATTGGATACATTTTAAAAGAATATGAAAACGGACCGCAGCCTTTTACGATACTCTGTCAAGGGGACAGAGCTCAATGTATAACATCAACAACGGAGATCTACAAATGTTTACCCACCATTGGTGGCTTTTTGTTTTTCAGGTATTGCCTCTTAGATACCTTAATATCACTTTTTTTTTTAAATTCACTACGGCGTGTCTTATTTGTTATTCTTTTATAATTAATATCACAACACATGCTTTCTTTCTTTTTTAAGTTAAGGTACAATAGAGGAAGGAGATGCAAAATAACTCTAAAAGTTCGGGATGATCACCTAACACCCAGAGTTCTGAGGTATTTGGTTGCACCATATGAATCAAACTACCAAAACTGATTTATAATGCAAGACAATAGACAAATAAAGAATGGAGGAATTACATTCTGCAGCTGGAATATTAGGGGCAATGAACCAATTAAGAGGGTCAAGATATTAAAATCATTAAATTCGGACATACCCTTTTTGCAGGAAACACACATGATACAACAAACACAGATGAGATTGAAGGCAAATTGGATAGGTCAAACTTACTACTCTTCATTTACTTCTAAAGTTAGAGGTACGGCTATTATTATTCGGAAAGGTATACCATTTAAATTAAAGAATACTATATCAGATAAAGAGGGAAGATACTATATTTACGCTCTGAATTTTGATAATCCCCAATTTTTTAATAAAATTCTGGATATAACATCAGAGCATAATTACCAAAATGTAATAATAGGGGGGGATTTCAACTGCGTTTTAGACCCATATTTAGACAAATCAATAAAACAAAGGAAGGGTAATTTAAAATCTAGGACTAGTGAACTTCTAAATACATATATAAAAAATACTAATATAACAGATGTATGGAGAACTGCTAACCCAACTGCAAGGGAATACTCGTTTTACTCATTGGTACATGAAACTTACTCATGAATTGATTGCTTCTTAGTGGATACAAAATTAATTCCATATACGATCAACCCTAAATACCACAACAGTATTATTTATGACCACTCCCCGTTGACTTTCCTATTAAAACTTGCAGGAATGCCAGGTAAAAAACCTTTCTGGAGGTTCAACGCACAAATCTTAAACAACCCACAAGGTTATGAATATCTAAAACAACAAATTAATTATTTTTTTTTGAGACAAATGAGACGCCAGGTATTTCACCTTCTTTATTATGGGAAACTTAAAAGGCATTTATCAGAGGAGTTATAATCTCATACCAAAGCTTCCAAAATAAAAAGAATAAGACAGAACAACTGATGTTAGAACAGGAAATTAGACAATTAGAGTTAGATAATGCTAAAGATCCAACTACAGATAAACATAATAAGATTATACTATTGAAGTTTAAACTTAACCGAATTTTATCGGCAAGAGAAGTAAGATTATTCCAAATTACAAAACAGGAACATTTTGAATTTGGTGATAAGCCACATAAACTCTTAGCTCGTCAACTGAAAAAACAAGAAAACGAAAATACTATCACTAAAATTAAATCAGAGAAAGGTGAACTACTAACATTACCTAAGGATATTAATAAAAGGTTTGCTCAATTTTATCAAAATCTATACACATCTAAAACTAAAACAGAAGATAGTAAAATCACAAATTTTCTAGATAACTGTAATCTTTCCAAAACTTGACCTTTTGGAACAAGAGGAATTAGGAGCTCAGGTTACAAGTGAAGAAATAGGAGAAACAATAAAGTCATTGAAAAATGGTAAGACGCCTGGACCAGATGGTTTTAGTAATGAATTTTACAAAAGATTTCACGAGATAACAGCTCCACGCTTACTTCAATTATATACTCACTCTGGCGGTAGGCGGCGTGACTCTCGTCAGCAGCGGCCTCTGCAGCCCGTCTGCGTTTTTATTATTTTTTTGTCTATGTTTTTATGTAGTTTTTGTTATTTTTTGTTGGGGTATGTGTGTGGGGGGGTGGGGTGGGAGAGAGGGGGTAACTTTTAAATCTCTCCCTGCACGGGAGACCCAACCTTTTCTTTGTCGGGTCTCCGTTGTCGTTGGGGTTGAAACGTGGAGCGGCCTCCAACAGGAAGACCGGGGGCTCTGGTGCCGACTGCTCACCTCACTGTCGCGGAGTTGGCCGAGTCCAGAGCGGGTGGAGCGGTGGTGGAGCACTGCTGCGGCCTGACATCCAGAGATTCGGAGGCTGCAACTGCGGGTCTGGCGGACGGCGGCACCGGGAGCAGCGGGTCCCTGGAGGGAGACCGCTTTTCAGGGCTCCCGCAATGGTGACATCTCCCGCCCGAGTTGCGGGGTCGAAGAGCTCCTGGAGCGGGGCCTTACAGCACCGCCCCGCGCGGCTTGGAATGGCCGCGGGACTCTGCAAGCGCACACTGGGGGCTCTAACATCAAGAACCTGGTGTGCAACCTTGCATCACTCGGCGTGGCTTTAATGGCCGCGGGACAATCACCATCGCCAGCCGGGGCCTTTGACTTTGACTCTGACATGGGGGAGGGGGAGAGTGCAGTGGAGAGATAAGGAGTTTTTTGGCCTTCCATCACAGCAATGTGATGGATGTTTATGTAAATTATGTTGTGTCTTGGGTCTATTTGTTTGTAATGTATGGCTTCAGAAACGTCATTTCGTTTGGACCTCAAGGGGTCCAAATGACAATTAAATTGTATCTTGTATCTTGTATCTTTTAAAGAAAATAAACTACCAGAAACATTAGCTGAATCAACTATTACCCTTATACCAAAAAAAGTTAAAGATTTAGAAGAACCGGGCTCATACAGAGCTATATCACTTTTAAATACAGATCAGAAAATCTTAGCAAAGACCTTAGCAAGAAGTTTGAGTAAATACATTAATAAATTGATAAATCCAGATCAAACGGGGTTTATACCTAAAAGACAATTGTTTAATAATTTGAGACGCCTGTTTAATATAAGGCACTCACATAAAACGGAAAAAGAAGATATATCAATTGTTTCTCTGGACGCAGAGAAAGCATTTGATCAGGTAGAATGGCAGTATTTATACAAGTACTCCAAAAATTTAATATGGGAGAGAACTTTATTGTATGGGTAAAATTATTATATGATAAACCGACAGCAAGAATATTAACTAATAATATGTTATCTCCAAAATTGCAATTATCAGGGGGCAATAGGCAGGGATGTGCATTATCACCCCTGCTATTTGCCCTTATGATAGAGCCTTTGGCGGAAAGTAACCATATAACCATATAACCATATAACAATTACAGCACGGAAACAGGCCATCTCGGCCCTACAAGTCCATGCCGAACAATTTTTTTTCCCCTTAGTCCCACCTGCCTGCACTCGTACCATAACCCTCCATTCCCTTCTCATCCATATGCCTATCCAATTTATTTTTAAATTATACCAATGAACCTGCCTCCACCACTTCCACTGGGAGCTCATTCCACACCGCCACCACTCTCTGCGTAAAGAAGTTCCCCCTCATATTACCCCTAAACTTCTGTCCCTTAATTCTGAAGTCATGTCCTCTTGTTTGAATCTTCCCTATCCTCAAAGGGAAAAGTATAAGAATTCATCCGAACTAAGGACTCAAAAAATTAAATCGAATTATACGCAGACGATATACTTTTATATATTACAAATTCACAAACGAGTATTCCAAACTTATTAAATTTAATAGAGGAATTTGGTTCTTTTTCAGGATACAGAATAAATTGGAATAAAAGTGAAATTATGTCGTTAAAGCCTCAAGAAGCGACTCACATTAAAATTCCCCCAGAAAAAGTTAGGTATTTGGGTATTCATATTACTAGAAGATACAAATCATTATTTAATGCTAATTTTATGCCGTTATTAAATAAATTGAACGCATTAATTAAATTCTGGAAAATGCTCCTGTTGTCATAAATAAGCAGAATAAATGCTATAAAAATGATTTTTTTACAACAAATATTATTCCTATTTCAATCTATACCTATATATATACCAAAAAATGTTTTCAAAAAATTAGATTCTAATATCACCAACTTTATTTGGGACTATAGATCTTCTAGAATTCAAAGAAAACACCTGTGTAAACCCAAAGATGCTGGGGGACTCACTTCTGAACTTCTTGTACTATTATTGGGCAGTGCATATTAAGAATATAATTTACTGGTTGGACAGCTCTTCCCAACAGACAGAATGGATAAGAATAGAGAAAGGGGATTGTTCTCCCTGAGATATAGGAGCGGTCCTCTTCTCCCTGATAAAACTGAATAACACAATATATAAGAATAACCAAATTATCCATAATACAATAAAAATTTGGAAACAAATAAAATTAACATTAAAATTAAGAAACCTATCAGTGTTAATGCCAATAGTGAAGAATCCTTCATTTAAACCATCTCTTATTGATAAAAGATACCAATGGGATATGAAAGGGAATTAAAAGGATCGGCGATATGTACGAAATGGGAAGTCTTTTATCATTCCAATAATTACAATTAAAATTTAAGTTGAATGACAATCAATATTTTAAATATCTTCAGATCTCCGATTTCATGAAGAAATATATACAAAGACATCAAACTATAATTTTAGACCCACTGGAAGAAGCAATGAATATTAAGGCTGACACAGAAATTAATATCATATCTATATAATAGTATTTTAAATATAGAACTACCATCAACAGAGGCAGTTAGAGAAGATTGGGAATGAGAACTAATGATAAAAATCACGAAAGAAACATGGGAAAGATATTTGATATATATACATCAATGTTCGATTAATGTAAGACATAACTTAATTTAATTCAAAATTTTACTTAGATTATATTATTCAAAAACTAGACTAAATAAATTTTATCCAAATACTCCCATTTGCGACAAATGTTTACCTCAAAATGCCACTATAACACATTAACAACTTTACATTTGACTCCTCCCATTTCCTCCAAACACAAGGCGTAGCTATGGGCACACGCATGGGCCCCAGCTATGCCTGCCTCTTTGTCGGGTACGTTGAACAATCCTTGTTCAATACATACCAGGGCCCCATCCCCGACCTCTATCTCCGTTACATTGACGACTGCTTTGGGGCCACCTCCTGCACCTACACACAACTGATTGACTTCATCCACTTCACCACCAACTTCCACCCGGCACTCCAATACACCTGGACCATTTCCGACACTTCCCTACCATTCCTTGACCTCACCATCTCCATCGCAGGGGACAGACTCCTGACCGACATACATTACAAACCCACTGACTCACATGGCTATCTGGACTACACGTCTTCCCACCCTGCCCCCTGTAAAGACTCCATCCCCTACTCCCAATTCCTCCGCCTATGCCGCATCTGTTCCCAGGATGAGACATTCCATACCAGGGCATCAGAAATGTCCTCGTTCTTCAAGGAACGGGGATTCCCCTCCGCCACCATAGATGAAGCTCACAACAGGATCTCCCCATCCCCGCACTCGCAACAAGGGCAGAGTCCCTCTGGTCCTCACCTTTCACCCTACCAGCCGGCAAATACAACACATAATCTTCCGCCATTTCCGCCACCTCCAACGTGACCCCTCCACTCGCCACATCTTCCCATCTCCCCCTATGTCTGCCTTCCGCAAAGACCGCTCTCTCCGCAACTCCCTTGTCAATTCTTCCCTTCCCTCCCGCACCACCTCCTCCCCGGGCACTTTCCGTTGCAACCGCAAGAAATGCAACACCTGTCCCTTCACTTCCCCCCTCGACTCCATTCAAGGACCCAAGCAATCGTTCCAGGTGCGACAAAGGTTCACCTGCATCTCCTCCAACCTAATCTACTGCATCCGCTGCTCTAGATGTCAGCTGATTTACATCGGGGAGATTAAGCGTAGGTTGGGCGATCATTTCTCCGAACACCTCCGCTCAGTCCGCAATAACCTACCTGAACCCCCGGTGGCTCAGCACTTCAACTCCCCCTCCCATTCCCAATCCGACCTCTCCGTCCTGGGTCTCCTCCATTGCCAGAGTGAGCAACAGCGGAAATTGGAGGAACAGCACCTCATATTCCGCCTGGGGACCTTGCGTCCGTATGGCATTAACATTGAATTCTCCCAATTTTGCTAACCCTTGCTGTCTCCTCCCCTTCCTTAATCCTCTAGATGTCTCCTCCCACCCTCCTATCCGCCCGCCCTCGGGCTCCTCCTCCTCCCCTTTTCCTTCCTTCTCCACCCCCCCCACCCCCCATCAGTCTGAAGAAGGGTTTCGGCCCGAATCGTCGCCTATTTCCTTCGCTCCATAGATGCTGCTGTACCCGCTGAGTTTCTCCAGCAATTTTGTGTACCTTCAATCTTCCAGCATCTGCAGTTCCTTCTTGAACACTATAACGCATTCTTTTGTTTCCTGCATAAAACTCCATAAATTCTGGTGCGACATTTTTGATATATTTACAAAATTATTCAAGATAATATTGGAGCCTAATACTGAAATGATTATACTTGGAGTAACGCGAGATGGGAATAAATTGAACACATTTCAAAATTCATTTTTAAATTATGGGATAATAATAGCAAATATACTTATACTCAAATTTTGGAAAAATACACCCATTCCAAGGGTTAAAATGTGGATTATAAATATGTTGGACACAGCACATCTTGAAGAAATGTTGGCTCCATTTATTGACTTCTTGGAAGCATATGGTGCAACAAAATCGTAAAAACCAACTGTTTCATGACTGGGTGAAAGATGGTCAAGAATATATATACTCATCTCCTATCTCCTATTTTCTACTTTTTCTTTCTTTCTTTCTTTCTTTCTTTCTTTCTTTCTTTCTTTCTTTCTTTCTTTCTTTCTTTCTTTCTTTCTTTCTTTCTTTCTTTCTTTCTTTCTTTCTTTCTTTCTTTCTTTCTTTCTTTCTTTCTTTCTTTCTTTCTTTCTTTCTTTCTTTCTTTCTTTTTCTTTCTCGCCTACTCTCTCTTTTCTTTTTCTTTCTCACACACTATACATCACATGGTTCTCTATTTTCTATTACCTAGTCTCTCTTTCTTTCTCTTTAAAAAAAAATAAAAAATGAAGTTGTACATAGAATGTAACATGCTAACATATATTTGGCACCTGAAAAAAAGGTACCACAGTATTGTACTTACTTCTAATAAATTAAAAAAATAAATAAATAAAAAATTCCCAATCCTCTGGCTTATGGCTAATCTTTGCTGTGTTATACAGCGCTTCTTTTAGTTTTATGCTATCCCTAACTTCTCTTGTCAGCCACGGTTGCCTCCTTCTCCCCTTAGAATCTTTCTTCCTTTTTGGAATGAAATGATCCTGCGTCTTCCGGATTATGTCCATAAATTCCTGCCATTGCTGTTCCACCGTCATTCCTGCTAGGATCCCTTTCCAGTCTACTTTGGTCAGCTCCCCTCTCATGCCTTCATAGTCCCCTTTGTTCAATTGCATCACTGCCACTTCCGATTTAACGTTCTCCTTCTCAAGTTGTAGATTAAAACTAATCATATTATGTTCACTACCTCCAAGCGGTTCCTTTACCTTGAGTTCTCTTAACATATCTGGTTCATTGGACAACACTAAATCCCAAATTGCCTTTTCCCTGGTCAGCTCCATTACAAGGTGCTCTAAGAATCCATCTCGGAGGCATTCTACAAACTCTCATTCTTGGGTCCTGAACCAACCTGATTTTCCCAGTCTACCTGCATATTGAAATCCCCCATCACCACAGTGGGATTACCTTTGTTACATGCCAGTTTTAACTCCTGCTACAACTTACACCCTACATCCGGACTACTATTTGGGGGTCTGTTAATAACACCAATTAGTGTCTTCTTGCCTTTACAATTCCTCAACTCAATCCACAGTGTCTCTACCTCATCAGTCCCTATGTCTTCCCTCACAAGTTCAGTAGATATTCAATGTGTTCAGTTGAATCACTGCTCAGACAGAGTCGTGACATCTCCCTCCCCCATCTTGCAGAGACTGAGCCATATCCACACTTCCAGGTTTTATAATCCCTCCCCCTCCCACCGGAAGGGATGTGGCCTTCATGGCGCGATTGACAGGAGAGAGATTCTCAACATTTTTTAAACACTAATAACTCTTTTTTTTTCATTGATGGGAAGAATCCTCTGCACCTGATGAGCAGAGGGGGACTGAATAAGATGTATATAAGATATACATCATACTAAGAGTAAGATATATATATAATGTAAAATCTTAATCTTCAGTAATACGACATCCAACTAGATATATTTTCTCTCCTTGATCTTCTGTGCTTAGCAGGCATCGTGGACCTACTTTGACTTTTAACATTATATACATTTTAATTGAACAAGACTCAAGGCAATTCCCCACATATTTTCCAATACATTGAGAGAATCCAAAGAGATTTTATATATTAAGAGAAAAGCAGTAACTTGATAGAGGTCAGGACCCCTCAGAAACCAATGGTCATCTGTGTGTAGAGCCGCTGGAGAAGGGCATGGTCCTCAATGAAGGTTTCTCAACTATTTTTACCAGGGAGAAAGGCATACATGCTAAGGAACTTCAGAAGGTTAATGTAGGTGTTTTGTGGACAGTCCATATTAAAGTCAAGAAGTTACTGGATACCCTATAATGTATAAAGTAGATACATCTTCCAAGCCTGATCAGGGACATCCAATGATACTGTGAAATGCAGGAAAAATAATTGCAGGAGGCCTGGCTGGGAAATATGAATTTAGATATGGATGAGGTGTCTTACAGGAGGATGGCTAACATTGTGCCACTATTTAAGAAGGGCTGCAAAGATAAACCTGGGAACTATAGACCAATAAGCTTAAGTGGGTAGGAAAGTTACTGAAGCAGATTCAACAGTATAAGATATACATGAAAGTAGACACAAAATGCTGGAGTAAAGTTTTTAATATTCAATGGGAAGTGATCAGCCATTCATTGAACTGATAAACAAGAAACAATCACGTACATGAAGTTGATTGAATTTCTTCCACATACATTCTCAAGCTAAACATCTGCTTGTGACATTATTTTTTAGCAAATTATTTGGTATCCGTAACAACTCTTCAGCTACTGTCCTGGTTCAATTGTTTATATTCTGCTCAGGAATAGGAATTACTTTTGAAAATCATGGTTATGCATAGCAATCTTCTCCATAGCTCAAATGAACCAAGTTCCTTCAAAGAACTCAATTACATATTTTAGGAAAATTAACTGTCATATATCCCTTTGGAACTGTGAGTACATTCATCCCATTTAAATATGGATAGAGGTAATAACCTTAATTACCTTTTATGGTAATTACCTTTTATAAGGGACACCTTAATTCTGGCAACCTAAAAGAGCACAAATCTATAATCAGTGACACCCTGTTCCTTACAACCCAAAAATGTAACCATCACTGTAGAGATATCACAATGCTGCTCACTGTGATATCTGGTAATTGTTCCAATGGCACATTTTCATTGCTGATTAATCCTCAGCATTTCTGTTATTACTGTAGCGCTACTTCAAAATTTTCAGTATTGTCTTACTCTCAAATGTTAAATATGATCTGCTGAATAAAATTTAATTTGCATTTAAACAGTTTGGTTATTCTTTGTGTCTTTGACTTCAATTTCCTATTTTTTCTGACATCTCCTTCAATGGATGAACCTTCTACAAAGAGCCCAATAAATGAGAGAATAGTTTGTTCATAGTTTATGCCGCATTAATTCCACATTTCTTTCTATCGTTATCATTTAGTGGATAACAAAGATTATTGAACTGTTATTAGGCTCCCAAGTCTTTAAACCACAATCAAATTCCCTGATTGTTTACATACTTGGCTAGTTAATTACTTACAATTACAACTACAATTAAAGCACACTTCATTTGAACTGTGTACAAAATACAATGAAATGCCAGTAATTTATCTGAAATATGCACAAACCATTATGAATAATTTCAGGTGACGCAGTTACTGTCCTGCATTGTGAAATATTCATGTTCCTGGAAACATTTTATCTACATGTTGCGGGAGGTGCAATATTCTGAGTAACCAGTGAAAACTTGGTCTATTTACATCATTTATTCTCTTGAAGCAGAATTATTAACTATCACAACAAAGCATGTTCCTTTGTTAAAAATACGTTCTTAATATTGACTGACATAAATATGTAGCAATGCAAATTTTGACATAAGATGATAAAGATGGAAACATGGGTCAAGTATAGGTTGCTGGGATCAAGTGTGTCCCTGGGGATTGAGGTGCATACTTAAGAAGAAAACCAGGAGGACAAAAACAGAACACAAATAACTCTATCAGATAAGATTAAAGCGAACCCAAAGAGATTTTATGTATATTAAGGGATAAAAGGGTAACTAGGGAGAGAATAGGGCCTCTCGGAAACCAAAATGGTCATAGAATTGTGGAGCCACTCAAGATGGGCAAAGACCTGAATAAATATTTTCCTTTGTTTATATTGTGGAGAAAGACACAACGACAAGTGAACTTGAGAAAGTTGATCGCGATATCTTCTGGACAGTCCGTATTACATTTGAGAAGGCGTTGGATGTTCTAAATCCTATGAAGGTAGGCACATCTACTGGGCTAGATCAGGTGCTTTTATTTAAGAAGTGTTGCAAAGAAAAATCTGGGAGTATAGGCAAATAACCCATACACTTGTGGTAGGAAAGTTACTGGATACGATTTTGAGGGACAAGGGACAGGGATTGATTAGGGATAGTCAGTAAAGTTTTGTGCATGGGAGATCATGTCTCACAAATTTGATTGAGTTTTTGAAAGAGTAACAAAGATGATTGATGTGGGCAGGGCCTAAAGTGCTGTTTACTGTATATGGGTTTCAGCGTGGCTTTTGATGAGATTCGAGAAGATAAGCTACTCTGGAACATTAGATCACATGGGATCCAAAAAACAGATCTAACTTGATACGGAAATGACTTTATGGTTGGAAACTGGTGGTGGAAGGTTGATTATCTGATTTGAGTCCTGTGACTATTGGTGTGCCCCAGGATCGGTATTGTACCTATTGCTGTTTACCTTCTAAATCAACACAAGGTCTGATTTGTAAGGTGGCAGACAACAAAATATGTGGTATTATGGACAGTGAAGATGTTTATCAAGAATTACAGCTAGATCTCAATTAGCTGGGCGAGTCGGGCCTGGAAAGGCAAATGGAGTTTAATTCAGGTAAATGTGAGGTATTCCATTTCGAGAAGTTAAACAAAGGTAGGGAGTGCCGTAGAGCAGAAGGATCTCAAAATGCAAATATATAATATCCTGAAAGTGATGTCACAGGTAAATAGGGTGGGGGAATAGTTGTTTTTGGTCTGCAGGCTTTCATCAGTCAATGAATTGAATACCGAAGCTTGGATGTTATGTTACAGTTGTACAAACGCTTGGTGAAATTAGATTGGAGTAGGGTGTTCAGTTTTGGCCACCCTACTGGAGGATAGATGCCATGAAGCTGGAAAGAATGCAGAATATTTACGAGGCTATTTGAAGGACCTGAAGGCCTGAGCTGAAAGGGGAGGTTGGGCAGATTAGAACTTTATTATTGGAGCATAAGAAGCTGAGGGATGATCATATAGAGATGTATAAATGCAAGAAGGCAATAAATAGAGTAAATGCACAGTCTTTTTCCCAGGTTAGGGGGATCAAGACCTGGAGGGCATGCTGTAGATTTAAGGTAAACGGGGAAAGATGTAATAGTAAAGTGAGAGGTAATGTTTTTGCACAGAGGTATATGGTACAATCTACCAGCTGAAGTAGTTAACACAAGTAGGGCACATCATCCGAGGACGTACACACCATTGAGGAAAAATGGGGATACTGTGGATAGGGTGAGCTGTTTTAAATACCTGGCAGTCCACATCTCTGAGGATATGATATGGACATCACACGCTGCAGCACTCATGAGTAAGGCAAGACAGCGCCTTTACCACCTCAGACAATTGAGGAAATTCAGAGTGTCTCTGAGGACCTTCCAGTGCTTCTACTCAGCGGCTGTGGAAAGCATATTGTCCGGAAATATCACGATTTGGTTTGGGAACTGCTCTGCCCAGGACAAGAAGGCTCTGCAGAGTGTAGTGTGTTCGGCTGAACGCACTAGGGGACTTCACTCGCCCCTCTGCAGGATTTGTATATCAGAAGGTGTAAATTCATAGCTATTAAGATCATGGGAGACCCCATCCACCCCTGCAACGGACTGTTCCAGCTGCTAGGGTCTGGCAAATGCCTCCGTTGCCATGCTGTGAGAACGCAGAGGTTGAGAAGGAGTTTCTTCCCAGAGGCCATTAGGATTGTAAACTCCTACCTCACCAGGCACTAACTTTACTGTACCATTCTTCCGTTCCACTTTTTTTATTTTATTGCTGTTTTTTTCCTGTTTCCTTCCTCCCACAATATGTAATATGTAAAAGCATATGTGATTCTGTTCCATTCTGTTTCTAGTTTGTTGTTTGTTTGTTTGTTTTTTTTGCACAAAGTCCGTGAGCATTGCCACTTTTCATTTCACTGCACATCTTGTATGTGTATGTGACAAATAAACTTGACTTGACTTGACTTGAACATTTAAAAGACATTTGGACAGTAACATGGATAGGAAAAGTATAGAGGGAGATTGTCGAGATATGTTCAAATGCGACTAGCTTGGATGGGGATCTTGGTTCACATGGATGGGTTGGGCCGAATGGCCTGTTTCAATGCTTCATGACCCTATGACATGGAGGAAGACTAGTCTGACATTAGTTATTTCTAATAATCACTAGCTAAGCTTGTATGCATTCCCATTTGTAGAATTGTGTACGAGGCAAATGAATAGTCGCCTAGTGTGTTTTGTATCTCCATCCACACTCGTTTGTAACACTTTGTTCTTTTGATTGTAGTAGCATCCAGTCAGAAGCTGAACATAACCTCTGTATGAAAGTGTGTATGGGTATGCAAATCACAGTATTTTGGAGGATGCAAAGACAACAACCAAGTTTTCTGAACTGATTTATTAACACAATCGCTCCTTGGCATACAGGTTTCTGCAAACACGTCTGACCACAACGGTGGTCAGCAACACAACTGTGGAACGAAAGCAAAACCACGCAAAAAAAAGCAGCCGCTCCCGAGTCACGTGGCTGCGGCTTTCGAACGCCGGGTTTGATACCTGTGTGCGCCAGCAGGCGCCGCTACATGGCCCCCCCCAGAATCCGTGGTATGGAAACGCACGAGTAACCGGACGGTTCGACCGGAATGCGTATTCCGAGGTCGTGGAGCGTGCATAACATTCGGGGCCGGCAAAACAGAATCGGAGGGACGCGACAAATGCGAACGAGGGACGGGCGTAACAGAGAGGACCGGTGAAACATAACTGGAGGTAACAGGTGCAGAGGGTGGCAAAACGCCCGGCGGATGCCGTCTAAGCTGCAGAATGGCCACAGCCACCGGGCTTTCCTCATCGACGTGGTCTGACTTAAGGCGGCTGACCAAGACGAACTCCTCCCTGCCACCCATGTCCAACGTGAACGTTGAGGAACCAGTCTCTAGCACCCTGTATGGACCTTTGTACACCCGCTGCAACGGCGAGCGGTGAGCATCCCTATGAAGGAAAACACAAGCACAATCCCGTAACATAGTAGGCACATGCACCGCAGACGATCCGTGTCAGGAGGTGGGAACCAGGACCAACGCGCGCGCCCGCTCACAGAGGTCAGCTAGCACCGCCGAAGCCGGGACCTCCTGATCGCAGGTGGGCAGGCAGAAAATCCCAAGGTACCCACAAAACCGAGCCATAAACCAGATCGGCCGATGAGGCATCGAGGTTTTCCTTAGGTGTAGCTCTGATGCCTAGTAGAACCCAGGGCAACTGGTCAACCCAATCGGGGACGGTGAGCCGGGCCTTCAATGCCGACTTAAGGTGTCTATGAAACCGCTCGACTAAACTGTTCGACTCCGGATGATACGCAATGGTCTGGTGCAGCTTCGTGCCTTACAGCTGCGTCATAGCACACCACAGGGAGGACGTGAACTGGGACCCACGATCGGTAGTAATATCTGAACGGACCCCGAAACGAGCGATCCAATTGGAGACAATAGTGTGCGCACAAGCCTCAGCGGAGGTATCAGTTCACGGTATTGGCTCTGCCCACCTGGTGAACCTATCCACGATAGTTAGTAAGTGAGTGGCCCCACGCGAACACAGTAAGGGACCCACCAGGTCAACATGGATGTGCAGGAACTTGCCGTCTGGAACAGCAAAATCCTGCACGGGCGGGCGCACATGATTCTGCACCTTGGAAGTCTAACAGGGGATACAAGCGCGGGCCCATGCTGTGACCTGCTATCGTAAACAGTGCCAGATGAACTTGGAAGCAGCCAGGGCAGAGGTGGCGCGGATAGACGGGTGAGCTAGGCTGTGGATGGTGTTGAAAATCCGATGCCTGCAGGCAGCCGGCCCTCTAGGAAATAACGGAAATGTCGGATCGTTAGGTAAAGTGCTAGGAGCCCCGGATCGAAAGCGCTGTACTTGATCTCCGGGGCCCGCAGCTGCCTGCTGAAAAACGCCAGCGAGCAGCCAACGGTTACCTACCCGCTGTTCGAGGACAGCACCCACCGCGACGTCCGATGCGTCCACGGTGAGGGCCGTGAGGGCCGATGCCCAAGGGTGTACCAGCATGGTGGCATTGGCCAGCGTGGTCTTAGCCTCCAGGAAAGCTATCCCTGCCTCCTTGGACCAAACCAGGACCATAGGCTTACCTGCCAGACACTGGAACAACGGCCGCATGATGGCAGCTGCTTACGGGGCGAATCGGTGGTAGAAATTGACCCTTCCAATGAATTCCTGCAGGCCCTTGATGGATAGTAGCGACGGATTGCGTCAACTTTCTCAGGCAGCGGTTGCTCGACATGGCAGGTTATGCTGTGACCTAAAAAGGAAATGGAGCGCAACCCGAACTGGCACTTCGCAGGTGTGATCACCAACCTGTGCTAACGCAGCCATTTGAAGAACAGGCGGAGGTGTTTAACATGTTCAGCCTGCGAAGTGCTGGCCACCAGAATATCATTGAGACGTCGTCGAGATGGTCTGGATTCTGATTATACCCGCGGACAAGGTCGACCTTCGAGAAGAAGGCGGAGCCTTCCAAATGAGCCGAGAAATCTTGGATGTTTGGGACTGGGTACTGATCTGCTGTAGTTACCGCATTTAGACGCCTGTAATCACTGCAAGGTCTCCATACCCCAGAAACATTGGGCACCATATGGAGAGGGGAAGCCCAAGGGCTATCCGATCGCTGGATAATCCCCATGTCTTCCATAAACTGGAACTCGTCTCTTGCGATGCGCAGTTTATCGGGCGTGAGGTGGCGCTCGCTGGCGTGAACCGGTGAGCTCTCGGTGGGAATGTGGTGGACCACGCCATGACATGGCGCGGCCCTGTCGAACCAGGGCGTAAGCAACCCTGGGAATTTGTTTGTGCCGATCGCGTTCACCTCTACGGGCGATCGGCCGAGGCATTTCCTGAAACGAACAGGGGCTTCGGCATATTCGGGCTTCCACACCGTAACGGAGATGGTAGTAGCACCAACATCGTCGGCTGTACACCTCCGGCAGCGGCGATGTTTCTTCGGCGCTGGGCGGATCCTGATCTTCGTCCCGATGTTAATAGACAATAGACAATAGACAATAGGTGCAGGAATAGGCCATTTTGCCCTTTGAGCCAGCACCGCCATTCAATGTGATCATGGCTGATCATCCCCAATCAGTACCCCATTCCTGCCTTCTCTCCATATCCGCTATTTTTAAGAGCCCTATCCTGCTCTCTCTTGAAAGCATCCAGAGAACCTGCCTCCACCGCCCTCTGAGGCAGAGAATTCCACAGACTCACCACTCTCTGTGAGAAAAAGTGTTTAACCGTCTCCGTTCTAAATGGCTTACTCCTTAATCTTAAACTGTGGCCCTTGGTTCTGTCATCTCGGTTGCACCCACGCCGGGGCAATGGGGTGGGTGAAAGAACAAACGTCCCGCCGTCTGTGGGTCCATAACTCGTCGGCTCTCTACGCAAGGTGCTGGGGATCGCTGAAATCGGCCCCGGCGAGCATCAAACAGACCTTGTCTGCCATCTGCTTCAAGAACGCCTGTTCGAAAAGCAGACACGGGCGATGCCCGTCCATCAGGGCCAGCATCTTCGCCATGATGGTGGATGGACGCCGATCGCCGATCGCCGACACTGTCCATGTGCAGAATCTTCGCTGCCATGTATCAATGGCTGAGACCGAATGTATGTAATAGCAGGGCCTTCAAACCTTTGTACTTTGCAATCGTCGGTGGGTCTCTAATATACAGCAACAGCCTTGAGGCACAGTCCTGTGGCAGAGCTCCTACCACATGGAAGTACATTGTGTCATCCACGATTATTCGATGCAGATGGAACTGTGCCTCAACGTGGGCGAACCACACCTGGCCAAAAGGAAGGTAGCTTGATGCCCGGTGAGCCCTGCCTCGTGCCGGCCGATTCTGCGGGGACGTAGTCCTCCTGCATGATCTCTTGTCTAACGACAGCTAGACAGGTCGGGGTCACCAATTTGGCGGATGCAAAGACAACAACCAAGTTTTCTGAACTGATTTATTAACACAATCGCTTCTTGGCATACAGGTCTCTGCAAACACGTCTGACCACAACGGTGGTCAGCAACACACTGTGGCACGAAAGCAAAACCGTGCGAAAAAAGCAGCCCCTCCCCAGTCATGTGACCGCGGCTTCTGAACGCCGAGTTTTATACCTGCATGTGCCAGTAGGCGCCGCTACGGTATAATATATATGAACCTGTGGAAGCTTGTGGTTTGACAACGATGAAAGTCAGCAACCATTGTATATTATTTGCATAATAATGAATGGAAGAAAGGCTACAATGGGAACAAACGTATGAATTCTTAAAGAGAATATGTTGACAATCAACAGGAAATTGGAAGCACTGCACAACTTTCAGGCAATATCTTTATTTCAGATAATGGGAAATAAATAAGATAATATTTGGATATTTTTGGATTTATGTTTGGATGAACCAGACCACTGTGGAATATTAGCTCAAATAAAATATTTATTATCTGGTCCAGTGCTGTAATAAAAATAGCTTTTTAAAGTAAAAAAAACTACATTGACTTGATTTCACAGAAATATAACAATAATGAAAGATAGTCGGAATGGACAGAATTGGTAATCTTGAACTCTCTTCCTCCAGAAAAGCAGCCAGAGGGGGCTCGATTAAGCAAAAAAATATGCACGAGGAACTCAGCATCTGTGGACAGTTACCATTTCACCGTGTATAAAATCATAAGAGGAATAGATCGGGTAGATGCACAGAGTCTCTTGCCCAGAGCAGGTGAATCAAGAACCAGAGGACATAGGTTTAAGGTGAAGGGAAAATAATTTAATAGGAATCTGAGGGGAACTTGTTCACACAAAGGGTGGTATGTGTATGGAACAAGTGGAGGTAGTTTAACCCACCATTTAAGAAACAGTTAGACAGGTACACGTGAGTATAGAAGTTGGGATGTAATGTTAAAATTGTACAAGGCATTGGTGAGGCCAATTCTGGAGTATGGTGTACAGTTTTGGTCGCCTAATTATAGGAAGGATGTCAACAAAATAGAGAGAGTACAGAGGAGATTTACTAGAATGTTGCCTGGGTTTCAGCAACTAAGTTACAGAGAAAGGTTGAACAAGTTAGGGCTTTATTCTTTGGAGCGCAGAAGGTTAAGGGGGGACTTGATAGAGGTTTTAAAATGATGAGAGGGATAGACAGAGTTGACGTGGAAAAGCTTTTCCCACTGAGAGTAGGGAAGATTCAAACAAGGGGACATGACATGAGAATTAAGGGACTGAAGTTTAGGGGTAACATGAGGGGGAACTTCTTTACTCAGAGAGTAGTAGCTGTGTGGAATGAGCTTCCAGTGAAGGTGGTGGAGGCAGGTTCGTTTTTATCATTTAAAAATAAATTGGATAGTTATATGGACGGGAAGGGAATGGAGGGTTATGGTCTGAGCGCAGGTATATGGGACTAGGGGAGATTATGTGTTCGGCACGGACTAGAAGGGTCGAGATGTCCTGTTTCCATGCTGTAATTGTTATATGGTATATGGTTACACGCATGGGACAGGTTTGGAGGGATATGCACCAAACGCAGGCAGATGGGACTAGTGTAGCTGGGACATGTTGGCCAGTGTGGGCAAGTTGGGCTGAAGGGCCTTTTTACCACCGTGTATCACTCTATGACTCTATCTCAACTTGAGATCCTTTCTCTGGACAGGAAGATTGGGATGGAAAAAAACAGTATAAAGAGGAGGGGATGAGAGAGGGTAGGGCCTGAGCTAGCATGCGATAACGTGATTTCAGTTGAGGAGGGATGAATTGGTGAGTGGAGTCAGGTAGGGGAGATAGAGTAAGGTTAACAACATTATTAAAATAACAGTATTTGAAATTACTTGAAAATATAAAGCTTTATTTAATGCAAACTATATGCCCCTACTTAATATATTAAACGCTCTGATTAAATTTTGGAAAACTCTTCCGATGTCTTTAATAGGCTGAATAAATGCTATAAAAATGATCTTTCTACCACAAATTTTATATCTATTCCAGTCAATACCAATATACCTACCCCAAATTATTTTTTTTTAAACTGGACTCAGATATCACAAACTTTATATGGGACTATAAATCCCATAGAATTCAAAGAAGACATCTGTGTAAACCTAAATAATTTGATGGATTAACACATCCTAATTTTTTGTACTATTATTGGGCAGTAAATGTCAAAAATGTGATTCACCTGTTGGACAACTTTGCACAGCAGGTGGATTGGATAGTAATGGAGAGAGAGGATTGCTCCCCTTTTAATATAGGAGCGATCCTTCTCTCACCAATAAAATTGCATAATACAAAATACAATAAAAATCCAATTATTCATAGTACAATTAGAATTTAGAAACAAATAAAATTAACCTTAAAATTAAGAAATCTATTGCTTCTTTCTCCAATAGTTAATAATCCGTTGTTTAAACCATCTATTATAGATAAATCATTTACATACTGGGAAAGAATAGGAATTAAAACGTTCGGAGACATGTACGAAAATGAAAATTTACTGTCATTCCAACAACTACAACTTAAATACAATTTGAGAAATAATCAATATTTTAAATATTTTCAAATATGGGACTATTTGAAATAATATACACAAGAATATCATAACTTGTCGCCAGACTTATTAGACGAAGCAATGAATATAAAGGCGGAATCAAATAATTTAAGATTGTGCTTGTATAATACTATCCTCAATATAGAAATACCATCATCCGATAGAATTAGAGCAGATTGGGAACATGAACTGGCTATAAACATTTTGAAAGAAAGGTAGGATAAACACTTGCTATATGTGCACAAATGCTCCATCAATGTAAGACATATTCTAATCCAATTTAAAACTTTACATAGACTATATTACTCAAAAACTAAAATAAGTAAACTTTTTCCAAATGTCTCTCCCATCTGTGATAAATGTCTATCTCAAGAAGCACTCCTTTGTTTTTTGTATACAATTCCAAACATTTTGGAATAAATCTTTGAAATCTTTACGAAATTATTTAAGATAAAACTGAAACCGAATGCAGAACTAATTATTTTTGGATCATTGGAAACCAGCCTGGAGCTGACTACGTTCCAAAAGAGCTTTCTTAATTACGGCTTAATGACGGCAAAAAAACATACTTAAATTTTGGAAAAACGCTCCCTCACCTACGATAAAAATGTGGATTTCAAATATGTCCAAAATGTTACACCTGGAAGACATGAGATTCCCCCTAGCAGGCAAAGCAGAACATTTCCAAAAGATTTGGTCTCCATTTATCGACTTATTACAAGTATCGGGTGCAACACAAATTTGAAAATAAATGGTTTCAGGACCTGGTGAGGGGTGTGTAAAGATAAGAAGTAGGTATATCCCTTTTATCTTATGTTACTTTCTTATATCTTTTCTTCTATTTTTGTTTCTTGGTTTTTCCTTTTTTTATCCTCCTTGATCCTTCTTTTTATCTCTTTTTCAGGTTTTACGTTTCTACGGGTCTCTCTTGATCACTCTCACACACTTACTATCCTATCTAACTCTCTCTACTTTCCTTCTTTTTAAGGTTTAAAATAAGAAGTGATACAGGAATGGTATTATGTTATCCTTGGCTTATATTGTTGTAATGTACATTACTTCTAATAAATAAAATATTTTTTTAAATAAATAAATAAATAAATTAAACAATTTTAAATTTAAAAAAAAGATTATATACTGGAAATACTTTAGAAAACATTTTGGCTAAAATATGTTTAAAGGTATCTTAGTCTTTGCTTACCACTCAGTAGACTGAAAATCCACCTTAAAATAAATTGTAAAACTGATCTTTTGATTGATCTATTGAGTGTAGGATCAGAGAGACAATTAGCCAGTGTGATGCTGGGGAATTGCGGCTAAAATGGAAACCATCACTAGATCCATCTATGTGAGCCTTTGTCTTCAGGTCCAGGTAAACCCATGAATTAATTCTGCTGGATAGCTGAATCTGGATAATTCCCTTCGGAAATGTGAATCACAGCCTGGAAGATTCAACCCAATTAATTAATGATTTAGGTTTGGACCTAATACTGCAGCAGTCATGTTAAATGGCAAAAATTATTATCCTCAAAAAATAGATATTCAAATACATTTTATTATATCTTAACATTTCCAGTGAAGCCATTCTTAGGTTAAAATAGCTTTAGCTCCATCCAAGTAAAGAGCAAAAGAGCATAAAGTCATGAAACAAAATGTTTGTTTCATGACTGAGACAAAGAAATATGCTTGATATACAGTAAGCTGCACATTGGCATCTACGGCCTAATATCTTGGCTGATTAAAATTAATTCTTCAAATTCTTCAATTAGTCCAATATAACATTCAACTATATTTCAAGTATTCCTAATATACGTTTTACTATCCAACCCATCTGGAAGCCTTTTCGATTTCTGTGAGTAAGAAGCATTTGGAGACAATCTGTTTCAAATTTATTTCACACCAATTTTATTACATGTTTATTGTGAACTGCTGACATATAAATTTGTGTTTCATTACATAGTCTACAAACTGCAGAAAGATGTTCCCTCACTCCCCCCCCCCCTCCCCCCATTAATTCCCGACTATACACACTCTGAATGTTTTGTCTTCCCCTAAATGTCTTCAAATCAAATTTGAGAATAAAATTTACTGGGAAAGGAGATCTACTTTGAAATATATCCCCAGCTGATATTGCTATATGTGTTATACATTAGCAGCTGTCTGTTCCACTCCATTACTGAAATGTGGTTCTCAAGCCAAAGATAAAATACAATGGGGAAAAGGTCCTTTAACCCATCAGATCTGCACCAGTCATTCACTACCCTTGAGCATTAATTCTACATCAATCTTAATATCCCCATGTACTCAGTAATTCCCTCCAGATACACCTATATTGACCAATTCACCAACCAACCCACACAAATTAGAGACATCGAAGGAAACTTGATTAGTACAGGTGTCAGTGGGAGAAGGCAGGAGAATGGGGTTAGGAAGGAGCGATGCCTGTAGATCATCCATGGTTGAATGGCGGAATAGACTTAATGGGCCGAATGGCCTAATTCTACTCCTATTCCTTATGACCTTATGACCTTATGAAACAGTTCCTGGAAATAAAAACACATGGTCACAGGAAGAAAATGCAAACTCCACACAGATTTACCTGAGGTCTGGGGACCCACATGAATCAACACCATTATCAGCTGTGGCACTGTGCTGTTCAGTGCGGGAGAAAGGAAAAGGGAGCACAATTGGCCCTTCTTGTCTATACCTGCTGATAAAGAACTATGCAGTCTGTTTCCATAAACCAGCTCTTGGTCCTTATCCAGAATAAAGGTTGCAGTATTTGTGTACTTTTTAATTATATTGAGAATGTTCACATTATCCCTGTGACCGCATAAGTTTCCTTCTGGAGTTCTGATTTACACCCACATCCCTAAACTGTGCAGGTGGAGAGGTTAGTTGACCACTTTATAGTCACTAGTTGGTGGATAAAAGGGAAATAAAAGGAAAATATCAGTGTTTTGAAACATGCATATGAATCATAACATTCATTATCTCCAAGGCACAAAACACCACAGGGCCCAACAGCTAAGAGCCTATTTATGAAGGTTTTTTGTTCATTTGGCTGAGAATAAGGAATAGCAGATGGCAATAACTCATTAGGGTGCTTTCCAAGCAACAAAGGAAAGAAATTGGATAGCAATGAAAAAACATGCACCGGGATCATGATGTTGGTTCATGCATGCATGTTTAACCTGATGCAGTTCAAACATAAAATTAATGTACTCACCTCATTGTCTTTATTGTAACTTCGTGCCAGCACTGCTTGTGCAGCTTATTGGTTTCCTATGACAAGATGGTGGTAGAGTTTCATTTTAGCTTTCATTTTAGTTTAGTTTATTATTATTGTCACGTGTACCGAGGTACGGTGAAAAGCATTTTTGTTGTGTGTTATCCAGTCAGTGAGAAGACCATACATGATTACAATCAAGCCATGCACATTGATTGATAAAAATACATCTATTGAAGCTCCTGAACACATTATCAGTGATGTAACCTGGGGTCATTGGGTGTTTCGTGATTTCTACATCAGACACCCTCACACAAGTGACCCTGCAGTGATTGATCAGACCACGACTTGTGTTCAGGTGGCATTCACTTCTCCCCATGTACCTCTTTTCCTGATCCAGAGCCATCTCGCGGCT
Organism: Leucoraja erinaceus; assembly: GCF_028641065.1. Lineage (NCBI taxonomy): Eukaryota > Metazoa > Chordata > Chondrichthyes > Rajiformes > Rajidae > Leucoraja > Leucoraja erinaceus. Next base: position 31,033,878 of record NC_073388.1, on the reverse strand, counting down.
TTCTCTGCTGCCTCTGTGGTGCTCTTGATGGCTCTTCACCTCTCCATTCCATTGATGCCCAGTGCGCTCAAGGCTTTGTAGAGCGATTGCCCTGCAAAACTTCTGCAGCCAACCTCGATGGGCATACACCTTGCCTTCCAGCCCTGCTTTTGACAGTCTATGACCAGCTCTTCCTATTTGGTCTTCTTCCTCTCGTGGGCCTCCTCCAGACGGTCCTCCCACGGCACTGTCAGTTCCTACAAGACAATGTTTTTGGTCGCCTCTGAGACCAGGAGGATGTCTGGCCTCAGGGTGGTCATGGAAATGTGCTGTGGGAACTTCAGCTGTTTCACCAGGTCTACAGAAAGCTGCCAGTCCTGCGCAGTCACCAGGATTCCTGACGGATTCATGGCTGCTATGGTTCTTGGCAGCTGCACTCTAGCCTTCATGAAGATGATCATCTGGGTGGTGGGCCGTGCTCATCTGCAACTGCTGATTCCCATGCTGATGGCTTCTGCAATGGGGTTAATAGTAAAGATACAGAATGAAAGGTATATTATTTAATGCAAGATAAAGTCTGATTGAAGATAATTCAAATGTTTCCATTGGTTTGTTGGTCGATTTGGACTCTTGTGGTAAGATGACAGTTCATTTCCCTGATAACAGCTGGGAAGAATCTGTTCCTGAATCTGGAGATACGTGATTTCAAAAGTGCATACCTCTTACGATTTCTCCTGGACTGAAAAAATAGATGCAATTACAAAGAAAGCCCACACATGTCTCTATTTCCTTAGAAGATTGAGGTAACTTGGTATGACGACAAAAACTATCTTAAACTTCAACAGGTATAGAAGACATATTGACTGGTTGCATCGTGGCCTGGTTTGGCAGCTCGAATGTCCAGGATTGAAGAAGATTACAAAAAGTGGTCAACACTGCCCAGTCCATTACAGGTACTGAGCTCCCCATTGCTGAAGGGATCTTGCTGCCTCAAAACTGAATCATTTTCCCTTTTTTGAGTGAATAACATCAGTTGAAACCACCGTTGGGCCTGTCAAAGGGAGGGTTCTGATTGTCCTCATCTGATGGTGGAAATCAATCTGAAAATTTGAGGAGATTGTTGGACACCCTTTATGGAACAGGAGCAAGAGCAACAAGTAATTTCCTGCTGTGGTTTTGGATGTCTTAGCCTTAGTGAACTGGAAGAGAGGAAGGTGACCTGGACTGCTGGTCAGGTTGCAGTTATCAATATCAAGAGTGAGGCATCAAAGACGTCCTACATTAAGTTTAATGGTCTCTTACATGTGGTCAAGATTAGTGAACGTATCATTAAATCCCAAATAAACTGTACACTGTTCACTATCCCATGAACCTCATAGGAAGTGATTGGGTTGGAAAGGGGATGGAGGATGAGGGATGAAGCACATACCCATCAGCTCAGTGGCCTAGCAGGATTAATGCTAGCCAATATTTGAAATAAATGCTGCAAAATCTGTAGTCATGAGCAACACACAGATAATTAACGATATGTTCATATGTAATCCTTTCTCTGAATTCCCACTCACAATCACCTCTGATTTACAGGCTGTAGCTGATGTAATCATGCATTTCATGCCTATTGCTTCTTAATATCATCCAACTGTTATGCCTTTTTCTTCTGGGGTCTCTACTTATCCCAGATATTTCTGTTGAGCACCACAAAAATGAAGAAAACAATTCATCTTTAACTTGACAGCAGCTTATACAGTGACAGTTTGCTTTCTGTGGAGGTTGACAAGATTATATGTGACCTGAACCCAGTCAAGGGTGTAGCGAACATCTTTGGAGGGTGCAGAATGCTGCTTGAAAGGACTGACATGGGGACTATGACAGGGCTCTCAGCATAATGAGGCTGATAACTCTGTTCAACAAGGTGTTTTGTGCAATTTTGGCTCTAATCTGAAACCCTGCATGCAATGAAAATCCAGTCTCGTACAATACTCTGTACAAATCTTCTGTGCTCTTATCTGTTGATCTGTGATTTGAGGTCTGAACCTTATCATTCCACAAACATATCTGCTATTTCCTATCAGGCAGCTAGCCTAAACCACTACCACTTATCCAGTTACAGAGTAACATTCTTTGTCTAAACCTAATCAAAAGAAAGTTTTAAGATTATCTGCCCCCTCCTCTATTCTTGGTCAGTAACTTTCTACCATCTCAGTGGGACTACTTGGAGCAATAGAACATCCAAAGGCACACAGAAAGCAAGCACAAAGGATGTCCATGAGGTTGATCAGTCTTTAAGGGGATGTCCCAATGCGGCGACCTACTCCGCGAGTTCAGAAATGTTTGCCCTTGACTCATACTCGCAGCAAGCTCGACACGAGGTCCTAGGAGGTATATCTTTGGTGTAAACCAGCATCTGTATTTCCTTCTTACACAAATTGTTTAACTATCTTTCTTGTTTAAATCATGTATTCGGCCTTGCAAACTATAGCAAAGTTCTTGATCTCCTGTGTCCTTGAATCTGTCTCCAGAGATGCTGCCTGTCCCGCTGAGATACTCCAGCTTTTTGTGTCTATCGGCATGTTCTCTGCAACCAGCATTGTGTGTCTATCTTCAATGTAATCCAGCATCTGCAGTTATTTCCTACACATGCTGATATTTCCAATGTTTTTCATCTAGTAGATGGTAGAAATGCTTTTGTTGTCATGCGTGAGACACATGTTGCTGAATATCAAACCTTGAACTGCCCTGCAGTCATGGGAATCATGTACAGTGCCATCAATTTCATGTCCATACTAACTCAAGAAAATAGAATGTCAAGGATTCAATGGTGGTAAGGGTATTGGTTGTTAAGAGCATGTGCTTGGACTCCATTATTAGAGATGAGAAGTGCTTTGCACTCATGAGACAAGAATGTGAGTTATCGACCAAGTTGAAGCACTCCTCTTGTTTGCTCTTGGCACTATGTGAGCTAATTATGTTGAATTTGTCCATGTGCTATGTTGAAAATAATATTTCACAATATTTTACACCCAATTAATTATTTTAAAAGTATTCCTTCTATGCTAATACAGAAATCCATTACCCTGCCTCCTCTGCCCAGTGCACAGTAATTTCCCCATTCACATCGTATTGGAAAGGCCAGTGAATAACTACCAATCACTGGGGATTGAGGTGAGACTCAGCCACCGCTCCCTGGGTGAAGTAATTGACATTCTTCCTCCTTCAATGGTTTAATCAATACAGTTCTATGAAGTGCCCTGTGCACATACTCAATCGTCAGATAAAAGGTACCTTTAAGGACCCTATTAAATGACACAGGTGGAGAGAAGGGGAAAAGCTCTTGCTAAATAACAAGTTCATCATCCATCCTTAACACATGGCAAAAGCTGCACCGCTGTAGTCTAATTCATTGTTACCTCAGGCTGCCGACTTGCTTGCATGATGCAGGTGCCTTGACACTTCCCGATTTGTCAAGTAGTGCCAGTCACACAGAAAATGTCTGCTCAGTTCAGAATTGGAAGCCAATTAGCACTGAATAAAACAACGTTACTTAGTCCAATTTAGCCTTCTGTCACTGCGTGCTAATATTCCTTCTGTGCTGGGGATGGATTTGATGCGGCAAGAGAGCATTAAATTCCCTGAGTACACAAGTACTACTGACAGGAAGAGCAATAATCTTTTGATACAAAAAAAAATACCTTTTGTTAGAGATAATACTATTTCAATCAAAATTATTAATGTGTTCACTCTGAGACTGGAATGTACAGCCAGAGAAATGCAATCAAAGCAATCAAACACATAACCTATTTGTATTAAATGCTGTACGTTAATGTTGGAACAATTATTGTCAATTTCATTCTAGATGCTATTGAAAATCTTTCTTTTTGCTTTGTCGTCTTCAGGATCCATCTATCTCTATGGTCTCTTGCACAAGCAATCTGCAGATTGTTAACTCCTGGTAAAACAATAAGGAGGCGCTGTTGCCTTATATTTCAGCTGCTGTGGTCATACCTGTAAAGAAAATAAAGACACCAGGATAAATAATGAGTTATTTAATGAAAAGGTAAGTTTATCAGATCCAGAGACGTATGGAGCAAAAACTGGAGAGGGAAGTAAAACATCTTAACATAGATAAGTGGAGTTGAAATTAAAAGATATCTTTACAGAATTTCTAAACATATATGACCAGCAGTAAACATCCAAGTCGGAAATTAGTTTAGTGTTATGGTAACACTCTCCATCAGTTGCATTTCCCTTGTTTCCTCCCCTCTCACTCTCTCTCTCTTGATCTTATTATCTCTCTCTCCTTCCATACCAACTGCTCTGTACATGTCCACCAATATTTATTTCAAGAATAACTGTGCTCTAAGTAGAATACATCAGCAAAATACATGATTGTAACTCGGGTCCATACCCATGTAAAATCATAAAAGCAGATGAAACAAATCACTGAATAAAAGGATCGGAACAAAGTTCCGCAAGGCTGTTGCATCTGATTGTGACAATCAAGCAGCTAAGCAGAGGGTCCACAAACTGCTCCATCCTCAGTATTATCAGTCAAAATTAAGGCTGAAACATTCAGAAACATGCTCTGTCCCGGAAGTGCAATGTGGACGATCCATCATGGCTGTCTCCAAATATAACAGCCGGTGAAGAGCCTACTTAAGCTTCTTAAAACAACTTATTTTCTTTCTTTGCCTGTTCTTATCATAGCCCACCAGCCCTGAATGACTGACCAGCCAGCCCACCAGCACTGAGTGACTGAGCTGACTGGCCACCAGCCCTGAGTGACTGAGCTGCCAGACCGTCAGGCCTGAGTGACTGAGCTGGCAGACCACCAGCCCTGACTGACTGTGCAGCCAGCCCACCAGCCTTGAGTTAATGAGCTGCCAGCCCGCCAGGCCAGAGTGTCTGAGCTGCCAGCCCATCAGCTCTGAGTGACTGAGCTGCCAGCCCACCATGCCTGAGTGACTGAGCTGCCAGCCCCCAGGGCTGAGTGATTGAGCTGCAAGCCCACCAGGCCTCAGTGACTGAGCTGCCAGCCCACCAGGCCTGAGTGACTGAGCTGCCAGCGCTCCAGGCCTGAGTGACTTAGCTGCCAGCCCACCAGGCCTCAGTGACTGAGCTGCCAGCCCTCCAGGCCTGAGTGACTGAACTGCCAGCCCACCAAGCCTGAGTGACTTAGCTGCCAGCCCACCAGGCCTGAGTGACTGAGCAGCCAGCCCAAGAACACGTTCGGCCCACAATGTCCATACTAGCCCTCTGGAAACCAGTCCTTTTTGTCCATAACACACATTCTAGCGCTCCAGATAGCCCCCCACTGGCCACCAATATTGGAATTGGTGGAGAGGTGGAATATTACGTTAGGGGACCAGCCCTCCCGTGTGGACATGGGACCTAACTAAATCTGTCCCCCTCATCTTAACTCTACGTCCTCTAGTTCTTGACTCTCCTACTCAAGTGGCTCTGTGTGTCTACCTGATCTATTCCTCTCATGATTTTGTATACCTCTATAAGTTCACCCCTCATCGTCATCATCATTCAATAACTATAGAGAGCACTTTTAACCTCATCGCTATTGTGAGAGCAGATGAATAGATAATAGATCAAGCCACGTTGGACACAGCACATTGTGCAAGATCCTGGCCTGCTTTCTCACAAGGCTGCAATTACCCTGCTGCAAGTGTGCAGTTATTCATGCTGCACTCAGCACCCTGGAGGTGGTGACAACATGTGGATACTGACTGGACTTGAGGTGGCAAACACTAAATTCACCCCCAGGGCACACATAGATCATGCAGTATGCATGGAAAATGAAAGAATATCAATGTGAAACCTATGTCTGTTTTTACATCACCTTATTATTTAGAACAATAAAAATAAAAAAGTTAATTGAAACATGTAATTTAAAACATTTAAGAAAAACAACATATAACAGCCCCTAATTTGCAGCTTGAAATCTCCATTGAAATTAATACAATAGACAATAAACAATAAACAATAGGTGCCGGAGTTGGCTATCCGGCCCTTCGAGCCATTTGATCATGTGATCATGGCTGATCATCCGCAATCAGTACTCCATACCTGCCTTCTCCCCATATCCCTTGACTCCGCTATCTTTAAGAGCTCTATTTAACTCTCTCTTGAAAACATCCAGAGAACCAGCCTCCACCACTGAGGCATAGAATTCCATGACTCACAACTCTCAGTGTGAAAAAGTATTTCCTCATCTTCGTTCTAAATGACTTATCCCTTATTCTTAAACTGTGGCCCCTGGTTCTGGACTTCCCCAACATCGGGAACATGTTTCCTGCCTCTAGTGTGTCCAAACTCTTAATAATCTTATGTCTCAATAAGATACCCTCTCATCCTTCTAAATTCCAGAGTATACAAGCTCCAGCTGGTCCATTCTATCAACATATTACAGTCCCGTCATCCCGGGAATTAACCTGATGAACATATGCTGCACTCCCACAATAGCAAGAATGTCCTTCGTCAAATTTGGAGACCAAAACTGCACACAATACTCCAGGTACTGTACAACTGCAGAAGGACCTCTTTGCTCCTATACTCAACTCCTCTAGTTATGAAGGCCAACATGCCATTCGCTTTCTTCACTGCCTGCTGTACCTACATGCATACATTCAGCGACTGATGAGCAAGGACCCCCCAGATCCTGTTGCACTTCCCCTTTTCCCAACTTGACACCATTTAGATAATAATCTGCCTTCCCGTTTTTGTAACAAAGTGGATAACCTCACATTTATCCACATTAAAAGGCATCTGCCATGCATCTGCCCACCCACACAACCTGTCCAAGTCACCCTGCATCCTCATAGCATCCTCCTCACAGTTCACACTGCCACCCAGCTTTGTGTCATCTGCAAATTTGCTGATGTTACTTTTAATCCCTTCATCTAAATCATTAATATATATTGTAAATAGCTGCGGTCCCAGCACCGAGCGTAGCGGTACCCCACTAGTCACAGCCTGCCATTCTGAAAGGGACCTTTTAATCCGCACTCTTTGTTTCCTGTCTGCCAATCAATATTCTATCCATGTCAGCAACCTACCCCAAATACCATGTTGGTGTAGGCCGCAGGACGGCGGTCAAAGATCTAAAGTCCCTGCCGCACTGCAGCTGGAAGCACCGCAGACCGTAGGGCCGGTGGTCGGAGCTCCCCTCCAGGGGTCCCCGGCGATGGAACCTGCTCCCTGCCACGGTAGAAGTTGGTCGCGGGCTGGCGGTCGGAGCTCTTCTTCTCCGGGGTCCCCAACGAGGGATCCCAGGCTGCGGACACTGCGCTAGCTGGAGCTCTGCAGACTGCAGGTTCTGGCTGCCACTGGCCAGGGAATGGAGCGCTCCCCTCCGGCGACCCCCGGCGAGTGCTTGCCCGCTCAGCGACGAGAATCCACGCTGCGCCCGCAGCTGAAGTCCCAGGCGCGTCTCCGGGAAAGGCCACACTGATCCTCGATGTTAGGCCACGGGGGAGGCGACATGGAAAAAGTTGCCTCTCCATTGAGGAGGCGACCAAAGCGGTTTCCCCCTTACACCCCCACACAAGACTCACAGAGAAACATTAAAAACATACATTCAAGCACACTAAAAAAACAAAAAAAGTAGAAAAAACTTACATGCTGCTTGCAGGGCTGCCGGTTTGCAGCGCCCCCACCAACCCTGTGGAGGTGTGATCAACAAACTATCACAACAGCTGCAAGGTCATTGCTTCTTCCTTTGATTGCTTTGCTGATCACATCCCCATTCTGACACCAGACAAGACCTGGTTGAGGAATTTGACTGGAATGCTGGGAATCCCAGCAAGAATGAGCTCTACTTTTGAATTCCATCAGGATTCAAGCAGCTGACCATTGTGACAGAAACACCATTATCACAATTTGAAAAGCAAAATGCCACAGATGCCCAAAATCAAAAAATTTTTAAAGAGGTGAGATCACATAGTATGTGTGGAAAAGGAAAGGTAATCAATCTGAAACCAAATTCTGCTTCTCCCCCCATTGATGTTGTCTAAAGTGCTAAGTATTTTTTGTTCAGTTCTTTATTTACTGTTGGCTTTATTCAAGCATTTTTTGCAAAATATCCACAAAATTAAATTAACAACGACGCCGTATGTCGGGCGCGAACTTCCCGCAGACTTCGCTCGAACTTAACTCGTACGGGATCACTCGACCTCCGCGTGGCCCCCGCTTCCGGTTTGGTCGCACTTGCTGCATGCAGTCGCATGCTCGTGGGACAGGCCCTTTACACTAGTTATCCCAGTTTCACATCCTATGCACTAGGGGTGATTTATAGAAGTGAATTAACCTACAAAGCTGTACATCTTTGGAATATGGGGGGGAAATCGAAGCACCCATGCGGTCATGGGCAGGGCCGGATTTAGATGAAGAGAGGCCCTAAGCTATTTCACTTGTGAGCCCCCCCCCCTTCCCAATCCCCCACCCCCACGACTAGAGGACCACGACTACCTAACAGTGACAGTGTGACACTTTTAGATCCTACTGTATGTTGTCGTTAAACAGTTGTTTTTAAAATACATATTGGATTCACCGCGGAGCGGGCGATGCCTTACCTGGATCGCCGTTTGAAGCTCCGGAGTGTTGGGCCTGCTGCTTCAACATCATGGAGCTGTGGTTAGCGGAACTCCCAGCCTCAGGCCACGCTGATTTCAACATCCCTTTGCCGAGGGCTGCCAGCATGAATCTCCGCACAGCTCAGCCTGTGGACTTCGGGAGCCGCAGTCTCCGGTAGGAAGTGGCCGATTCGGAAGACCAAGCCGCTGTGAATGTTATCCCGTTACGACATCGGATGGTGACCCCCAAATTTCATTGCACCAATTGGAGCATGTGACAATAAGTGTCTCTTGAATTGAATGTGGAATATCAAGAAATAAAGAAACTGCAAATACACTGAGAACAAAAATGTTTTTTCTCACCTTCTTCATAGCAAAATCATGCAGAAGTTCACCAGGATGTGTTTGTCTAAGTTTGTCACTCTCAATGCACAGAATGCTCATTGCAGACAACCTCTCTTGAGACATTGTGGACCTTAATTCATTTTAAATTCTTTTGAGTCTTGAAAAAGACCTCTCTCCCGAGCAGTTGGTGACCATTAAGCTAAGAAACAGCCGCAAGATTGCTTCCACATTAGGGAAGGCCATCTGAATTGTTTCCTTGTATATTATTTGATAACGGTCTGTATGAGACAGAGAGTCTCTTCTGTATGCCTATGGCCTATGCTTTGTCTCACGTACAAGTGAAAGTGCAAAAGTTCATCAGTAAGTTCCAGGTCAACATCTTCTGGGTATGCTTCCATCATCAGTTCAACACCTTGCTGAATTTCTTGCTTAGATGTGGTCAGATTAGCAAGAAAGGAACTATTGTGCAACTTCACTGTACACAGTACCTCTTCTTTTCAAGAGCATCTCGTATCGGAATAAAGGATTTTATCCTAAACTTATCTCTTGAAGAGAGTTTATCTAAAGCATCAGGCCCAGGTGCACTTCCATCATTTCATTGCCATTTCCTTACTCTCCCTGTGACAATTCTGTAGTTAACATCTGGCAAGGTGGCCTTTGTTTGTTGCTCAAGCTCATCAAAATCTTCTCTAATTTTGCTTACAAAATGCTGAAGTGAACTGTACAAACTTGCACAAGTACTCAATAACAGTTTGGATTTCTGAATGGCTTTGTTGACCTTGTGAAAATGGCCTAGCAGACGGGACCAAAAATGCAGCATAAACACAAATTCCAGTTCTTCAATTTTCTGCAAAAGATTGTTAGCTTGAAGCCTGGTATCACTCTTCACATTAACATCAGAATACAAATGACTGAGGGCTGTCATTTTCCAAAATAGCTTATGTAGCTTTTACATGTGCCTCCCGTTGGGAACTATATCTTAAAGAATTGTACCTTATTGACAATTATATTGCAAAACCTGATTCAAATCTGAATCAAATCTGCTTGAAAAAGGCTAACTTATAACTAAACAAACAGGTTCACTTCTTACTAAACAGACAACTCACAAAGCAGTTTGGTAGACCAATTCAAAACTTTACTAATTATCGGCCGATGGAAGTGGCAAGGAAAACAAACCCCAGCCAAGTGAGCAACACAGACACCTGGCTGTCCTCCCTCCACTTCCCTGAACCCATGGTATTATATACTGTTGATGCGGTTGATGTCCTGCCTGCAGTTTAAAATAAAATGGTCTAAAGCCGGAAGATGGCCATGAGGGGGGGTCCAAGAGGAAGGGATCCATTGGAGACAGGAAAATGGATCATCAATGGGGGCGAGGACTCCTTCCCATGGAATAACGGTGTGAGGCGGAGACGAGGGAAGAAGAGCTCCCAATCGCGGCGGGCGCGGAACTCATTGAGGTGGGGACGGAGGGGGACAAAGGTGAGGCCTCTGCTGCGGATAGACCATTCGGTATCTGAGAGGGGAAGGTCAGGGGGGATGGTGAACACACGGCAGGGATGGGGGTTGGGGCCGGAGCAAGGCAGGTGAGTGGACTGAGGTCGAGGCGATGTCTGGTGGGGAGGGGGGGGTTGTGGGTGGTCAGGGGGTAGGGGGGTATGATGACTGGAGTGTGGGTGGGGAAGAGCTGGGGTCACATGGTTTGAGGGGAATGGGGAAGACCCAGTGGAACAGCCACTGAGGTTACCAGGGTTGGGGGACTAGTACTAGGACCCAGCGCATTCAAACTCATGGGAGTTGGAGTCTGCAGCGTGGAAACAGCACCACCGATTGTTGTTGAAGCTTTAGCTTGTCTAGAATATACGTAAATCTGGCCCTGGGGCTCTTAAAGATTGCGGAGTCAGGGGATATGGGGAGAAGGCTGGAACGGGGGAGTCCAGAACCGTGGGCCACAGTTTAAGAATAAGGAGTAAGCCATTTAGAATGGAGACGAGGAAGCACTTTTTTTCACAGAGAGTTGTGAGTCTGTGGAATTCTCTGCCTCCGAGGGCAGTGGAGGCCGGTTCTCTGGATGCTTTCAAGAGAGAGCTCGATAGGGCTCTTAAAGATAGTGGAGTCAGGGGGTATGGGGAGAAGGCAGGAACGGGGTACTGATTGGGGATGATCAGTCATGATCACATTGAATGGCGTTGCTGGCTCGAAGGGCCGAATGGCCTACTTCTGCACCTATTGTCTTTTGCCTATTATTGAGTACTTTTATTGACATGACGTTGCTTTGTCGCAAATATTATGATGCCCTGAAAAGGGGGGGGGGACTGGAATAAACACAGCTGTAATTTCTACATGGTGAAACCAAAAGGGATAAAAATGGCAGGTAGACAAAAATGCTGGAGAAACTCAGCGGGTAAGGCAGCATCTATGGAGCGAAGGAAATAGGCAACGTTTCAGATCAAAACCCTTCTTCAGACTGAAGTGAGGGTGGGGGGAGCGGGAAGAAGATAGGAAGAGGAGAAGCCAGTGGGCTGAGGGAGAGCTGGGAAGGGGAGGAGAAAGTAGGGACTACCTGAAATTAGAGAAGTCAATGTTCATACCGCTAGGGGGAAAACTGCCCAAGCAATATATGAGGTGCTGCTCCTCCAAGGGAGAACATAAAACTCCGTACAGCCAACAATCGTAGTGAGGATTGAACCCAGGTTCTGGGACTATAAGGTAGCAATTCTACCTCTGTGCCACTGTACTGCCCTTGTTTATACTGCATACTTAACAGGACAAAATATTGCAATAGGCACCACATACACAAAATAGTTCAAATTATAACAAAAAATGTCTGGGGGTGATGTAGCTAAGGACAAGGCAGGGATAAGGGGATAAGGAGGACAGTAACTAATGAGCCCCAGTACAGTCTGCTGATTCTTTCCCTATTTAGGTTTGCTGAGCTGCCACAGACCAAAACAAAAATAGCCATGGTGTGTTTTTCCAAATGTTAACTTCAAATTTCAATCTCTAATACGTTTTATGGTTAACAAAAAAAAAAACTTGTCATTCCATCTTCATGGGTCAGAATGGCATTGCCAGTTAATTAATGTGACTTGTGCCATGGTTGTTCTACTTATCAGTGTGGAACCAGACCCGAGATGAGCTTAAGGCTGTATAAGTCATTAATAACTGAGCACGATAATGAAAGTAGAGGGCTGGCTGTGATACTTCTCCAGACAGATCATAGTCTGAGTTTAAAATTTGTTTCTATTTCTCTGCTTTTCACTGAGTAGATAAAACTTAAAATGTGTGATGTAATATGAATTAGAGCTTTATAGCGTGATGCCAATGCTCTGTTGGGTCGCCTTGTCTCACAACTGAATGCATGGTTCTTCTCATCGAATCCACATCACAAGATTAGAAATTGTCCAACAAAGCTGAACACACTTCTCGGCAACTGCGTACAATGGCGTCTTGCGCTTCTTGTGCGTAGTGGTGGAAAGATTGGTGGAAACAGGGCCACGACGTGAATGCTCTTTCCTTGACCCTAATGCATGGTTAAAATTGTATCACAGCCAAATTGTTTTAAATAATCCAAGTTACTGATTTAATAGAAACCTTAGGGGCCTTTTTGTTTACATGGAACGAGTTGCCGAAGGAGCTGGTTGAGGCAGGTTCTATCATAATATTTAAAAAAAACATTTGGACATGTACATGATAGGTTTAGAGGGATATGGTCCAAACCCAGGCAGATGGGACTAGTGTAAATGGAGCACATTTGGTCGGCGCTGTTTCACAGACATATAGGTCAGAGTGGAAAAATTAAAGTGGCAGTTAACTAGGAGTCAAGGAATGCCATAGCAGACTGAACACAGGAGTTTCACAAAGTGCCACATAATCTTCACAGTTTTTTGTTTCACAGAGCATATCATATTGTAATGCCAGATGCAGTACATAGAATGACTGAGACTCCTGAGAGAAACAGTCCATCAGAATGATGAAGAGCCCAAGAGAGGAAGAGGGTGAGGGCAGAGGTGTTGGAAACTGATAAGATGTGGTCAAGACTATCAATAATGATTGAGGCAATGCCGCAATTCATGGAGAAGCAAATCAGCATGGAAAGACACATGTTCAAAGCAAATATGACAGAGGAATTAGGGTTAGGTAAAAGATCTCAAGGCATTATTTACAAAGAGCACTAAAGATATCTTGTTGTCCTCACCAAACTTTATCACTTCTTCAATGTTGGTCATGATCGCACTGTTTGTGGGAGTTTGTGTATGAAAAATTGGCAATTGCAATTTTTATATTATACTGTCTACAAGTGAACAAAGGAGGTGGATTAATGCGCCAATGTCCTTCACAAGTGATGAATACAATATGTGTTAACTGCTATATCGAAGTAGACATAATGTTATTTATGATCATTAATTTTCGGGAATGGCTTCACTCCCTTTCAATTATTGTATTGTAATTTCTTGAACGCATTTCAAATGTTGATTTTTTACTAAGTCCTTCACTTCCTATTCAGTTACTCAAGAACCATCATTAATCAGCAAACGGTCCATAAATCAGTTAACTTCTGCTGGGTATTTACAAACCAAGTCACATTGTCACCTTCTCAGCTCTTTTGGTGCTTATGTTGCCCCAAAATAATTGTTTTTGTCCTGAATTATAAAATATCTAAAAAAATGCTTGTTATAATAATTTTGATTTAGTCATATTCATTGATATGCCAGGCAGAGCTATACATTTTTCAGATTACAAAATATAAAATTACAATGCAACAGTGCCATTTTATTCGTCCATTTATTTTTGATTGGCAATTTTTTGCCACATTAGTCCTAAACATGTAATTGTTTGTCCAATTTATTTTAAAGTGGAATGAATTCATATTGTTGATATTTATCTCTGAAGCCTTATTAGTAGTAACTAATGATCTTTTGAAATTGGAGAGTTGTTTTTATAATTGACCTCATTCAAATTCAGGATGTGAGAATATACTCAGATGTAGTATTTGATTCACTGAAAAATGGCATTGCATTGCAAATTCATTGGGGGATAAGTATTCAAAAATAGGACTGACCATTCTAATTTACATAGAAACATAGCAAATAAGTGCAGGAGAACATTACATGTTCTTTCTTTGCCAGTTGATGTGTTTTAGTTTGTCAGATTATTGCTGAATCGTTTCCGAATTATGATGAAGAATTATAAGAGTTATAGGAGGCAACCTTTGAGCATAATTGGAAATACTGCAAGTGGATGAAATAAAATATAATTTGCATTATAGCCATTCAATACGTTAAAGATAGGCTCAAATAAAAACATGTTTAGGTTATTTTGGTTCACTTTGTAATGTTTGATAATCAGAAATTCTGTAAGTTCACGCTTGAAAGGATCATGATAATTTCCGCATGAACTTTATTGATATGAACATATGAATATGAACTTTATTTGCCTCTAATGGTTGACAGAATCTATTGCCTTTATTATACATTCTAGTACAGGTTCTTACTTAAAGATTTTTTTTCCAACAAAACATTCAGGAGACTGACAGGCCTGTCCCACTTAGGCGACTTTTTAGGCGACTGCAGGAGAATATGTAGTCGCCATATGTTCGCGGGTAGTTGTCGGGAGTTGTCTTCATGGACGGGAGGAGTTCCCGTATTCTGGGAACTAGTCGCGGCCTCATTATGGTCGCCGCAAATGTTTCAACATGTTGAAAAATTAGCGGCGACTAGAATTAAGCCACCATGCAGAGTAGCAAGAATCTTTGTGCCGTAGGTGGGTCGCCAGGAGGTCCTAATGCGTTGCCAGGAGGTTGCAGGTTCTCGGAGGTTCTTGTAGGTTGTAGTCGGTGCTGACCGGTGAATTTCATTGGGTCACTGGGGGAAAAAAAGGTAAGCAGTAGTTTTCAGAACCAAGGATACTTTAAATGTCCGCTGAGCTTCACAGCCGTGTTTCTCTGGCTTCTTAAAAGTTGGCTCCACTCCACCCTTCTCCACCCTTCTCCACCCTTCGCCACCCTTCTCCCACCTTCCGCTCCCTCTCCCCCCCTCTCCCCCCCTCTCTTTTAAAGGACTTACCGTACACTGTGATTTAGCCATCTTAATTACAGCACCAACCTTCCTGTTCATTTGTGTGTCTGTATCACCTTGTCTTTGCACCATGTGAATTTTTTAGACAGGGCAAGTGAGGGGAGCGCTGTCTAAAAAAATCACACAGGCTGGCGAAGGAAGTGTGTGTGTATGTTCCACTCTGACAGTTGCCGTTCCAGTTGCCGGTTTTTCAGGCGACTGCCGGCAACTTCACAGTTGCCGGCAGTCCGCTGAAAAATCGTCTAAGTGGGACATGCCCATAAGATCGACAAAAGTCCACACCACAAACTCTGCAGTGCACAATAACCAATATCTCAATTCACAACCCTGGCATGAGCAGAGGTCACACCAAACAGTTCATAACTCTCTTGTCATATTTGATCCCAGTAACTAACTCATGAACAAAATTGTCCTGTTGTCCATCTGCATATGGATACCCTATCGGTACCTTTTTAGCTCCAGCCTTGATTCTGGACAATGTAAATCCTTCCATGTTCTCAACCCTGGGCATTTTTATACCTTCCTCCCTTCCATTCTCCAAAATCATTGTTTTTGTTCTGATATTTTGCCTCTTTGTGCATCTTTTATTTGCCCCAAAACAAGCTGTGGGATTCCCTTAATAAACCTGTTTATCTTTCCATTGAATCAATATCTTTGAGCAACTTTTTTTAGAGTCATAGGTTTATGCAGAATAGAAACATGCCCATCGGTCCAACTTGCCCACACCAACCAAGATGCCCCAAGTACACTAGTCCCACCTGGTTGCATTTGGCCCTTATCCTTCTAAACCTTTCCTAGCCACGTACCTGTCCAAATGTATTTTGAATATTGTGATAGTAACTGTGGCAGCTAACAGCTTGTTCAATATACACACCAGACTGTGTGAAAATGGTGCACTTCGGTTCCTATTAAATCTTTCCCTTCTCACCTTAAAACTATGTCCACTGGTTATTAATTCCCCTACTCTGTGTAAAATAGCCTGTATCAAACCAACCTACTCCCCTCATCATGATCTCCACCATTATAAGATCACCCCTCATCCACCTATCTTCTAAGTAATAATGACCAAACCTGCTCAAAATGTCCCTGTAGCCCAGGCCCTTGAGTCCCGGCAACATCCTTGTAAATCTTCTCTGTATCCTTTCCAGCGTGCCTCCTTTTTGCACCTGATTTTTTTTTTTAATCATGCGCCACATGTTGTGGGTCCTTGTTAAAGGGTCCATATCAAAGCAGATACACCCCATATTTATACAATGACTCATTAATGAGGATGGGGATGGCACTATTGTAGTCAGCTGAGAAGCTACCACACCAGCATCTGAGATTATAAATGTGAAACACTCTTTGAAAAACCTCTAAAACTGGCCAAGATTTTGAATTGGGTTTTTTTCTACATTGAACACACAACTTATTTTATATTTTACAGCAAAGGGTGAAAATGGATGTTAGATCAAAGTTACTATCTCTTCAGAACATTGTGTCACGAACTGCTTTTGAATTATATATAAACTACTTGCTGCCCCATAAATCTGGCCTGCTCTTGTACATTGGTTGAACGTTTGAAGAGGTTGGGGAATTTCATTGCGTGTGGCCATTGCCTTTGTGCTTCATATGAAGCTGCTATCCCATTGCTTTCTGCCTGTGGAACACTTTAATTGGAGTTGATTGCAGCTACCAACTGACAGAACTGAAACTTCAAATGAGTAAATAAATCAATGTTTCTGCCTTGAAGTTACACAGTTGAATACGAGTAAATTAGTTTTTAATTGCCTAGAAATTAGGCCTGTTGGTGAGTGCTTTTTGTGTACAAATTATGCATTAAAAAAGTAAACCTTGGTTTGATCATCTGGTGATCGCTTTTTACTGAAATTATGCCCAGGGGTAATTGGTCCATTCTTAACAGCGTTAAAAATGTGATGTCAGTAGTCATTCAGTATCTTCACTGTATCCATTGGACCTTTTAGTTAAATGCCTGGTCGCTTCACTTGCTTGCTATGGGGCGAAGGGTGACTTTCTTCCACTCCACGTCTCTGGGTTCTGAAGTGGCACCTATTCAGTTGAGTAAAGCTGGATTCAAAGACTCTGCCCAATGGGTATGTTAATAGAAACCGGTCCAGACTTGGTGGTAACAGGTGGGTCACATGGGCAGAAGCTTCTTGAAACTTCTTCAGGGGTCCCCCAACCCCCCCTCCCTCCCCCACCCCCAGTGAAGCAAGTTTCACAGTCCCCTTACATTCCAAAGCACCCCCATTTCAGTAGACACAATCGAGTCGAGTATCTGTAGCCCAGACCGTTTACTTTCCTCACCTATTCGCACGCGGGGCCAATTGCCTGGATGAGACTTACATTTACTCCACTCACTTCAGTCCTCTGGAAAAAAGGACTGTATAGTAACGTTTTCGGGGTTCTCCGCGGAGCCAATTTCAGACCGTCACTTCAGAGTCTTTTCGCAGCAGCAGCAGCTTCGGGCAAATGGAACAGAAGAAAGACAACAACACACCCCAATGAACCGTTCTTCAGACTGGTCCTTGAAGTCTTTTCTCTGTCCTGGAGCCGATCACTTTTATGCTTTGGCCCTAAATGTGGGAGGCAAAATTCCCTCCAGCACAAATACCAGTCATGGAAATGCCTATTCAGTAGTTGTACATAAATAGAAAAAAACAAGAAAAAAATAGTAGAGAACATCTTCAGTATATAGGGGGAGAAACATACAGTGGGAGGCAACCCATCAGCCCTATCACAGATTCAGTACATAGAAACAAAGTAGAAACATATTCAGGAGTCCAGACTTGGTGGTAACAGGTGGGTCACATGGGCAGAAGCTTCTTGAAACTTCTTCAGGGGTCCAGACTTGGTGGCAACAGGTCACATGATTTCCAGAAATTGTGTCTCCAGCACCTGTGATGCCACCCCCAGTGAAGCCAAGATTCACAATCACCTTACATTCCCAAAGCACCCCCATGTCTGCATATTCACAGGTAAGGTAGGATGTGTTTGTTAGTATCAGTGGGTATGTTGTATGTGAGGTTCTACTTTCCTCCCAATGTTTTCCTTGTTCTCCACATGTATCTGCCCGGAGCACTTAAATGGATATATGTTTGGCAGCACTTTCCTGGATGCTCCTTCTCCATCTGGACTTGCCTGAGCCAATGAGACTTACATTTACTCAAGAAGGCTTTGATGTCCTTGATTGACACAAAAAGCTGGAGTAACTCAGCAGGTCAGGCAACATCTCTGGAAAAAAGGAATAGGTAACGTTTCGGGTTGAGACCGTTCTTCAGACTGTCCTTGAAGTCTTTTCTCTGTCCTGGAGCTCTCTTGAAAAGACAGAGCCTACTGAGGGTCTGCTTTGGCCATCTGGAGTCATGCATGTGAACAACGAGACTAACCCATCGGAGATGGCTGGTTTGAAATCCTTTGACCTCAGTTGACCAAAGGCTCTGCTGGTATCTGATCACAGTGTATTTTGTCACTAATTACTGCTTTTTTCTAAGATGTAGCTCACTGTGGGAAGTGATTAATGTTTTGCAAAATCTCATCATGGTGTTGTGCAGTCGGGACAGGTTGGTAAAGGACCCCTTCTTATTAATGCACCATATCAGGCCCATTCTCTGATTTACTTCAGTGCAAATCAACAGTGGTGGGGATCCAAGTTTGCAACTACACAACAATCATCTGACTTCTGCAGCTCAATGAATAAAGTAGAAGTGAAATTAGTTCTGTAGTGGAGGTGATGTAGGATGAACAATTTCTTGATTTTTCCTACAGTGTTCTTACATCTACACTGTGGTGAGGGGTTCAGGGCAGATAGGTGCATAGATACAGTGAAAATGTTTAAAAAAGGAAATTAAAAAAATTCAGATGCTGGAATAAAAACAGAAAATAGAAAAGAAACAGTAATATAAGCGAGTTCGGTATTCCAACTGCACATGCTAGGTCACTTGCTGTAAACGGTCTCGGCAATGGTGGTACTGCGTTATGTGCAGGCATCCATTTTGTCTGTGGTTAGGGTCAGGCCTGGCTCTCTGGTGCTACGGGCACTATTGAGTTGTTGCTGGGCTGTCCCCATCCCCTCCCAGGTGTCCCGTCCCTGTCCGGAGTTGTCCGGGGTGGCCCTGGGCTGGCGGAGCGGCCCTGGACTTGCAGCTGGTGCTGCAGCCACTGGCTCCAGCTCGGCTCTGCCGATCCCGCCGGGTTGGCTGGCAGCCCTCCACCTCCACCCCCCTGCCTTCAATCCGACTCCGAGATCCTATGACCTGCTGAAAATGGGCAGCCACCAGCCCTGCTCGAAAATGGGTGACTCGGAGCAGCTGCTGCTGGAGTCATGCTGCTCAGAGAGAGAGTCTGCGGACGGGCTCTTGCCGGCCATGGGCAGGCCGGGCGTCCGCTGGAGCTGCTGGTGCTGTTGGTGATGGTGGTGCTGGCGGCAGCAGCAACCTCCTCCCCCTCTCCAAGCCCAGAGTCTGGGCCAGCTCCAGTCCAGGTCGGGGCTGAAGGCCGCCCACAGCGCGGCCAAGTCGAGCGCCTGGCCAGAAGAGGCAGAGCCCAGGCTGGCACTCTGATGGAGGCGAGGCCGAGGTCCTCGCTCCTCCTTGGGGTTGTGGATAAAGTGGCAGCAGGTGCCATAGGGGCAGAAACCCGTGGTGTGCAAGGTTCCATCTTCTAGTTGGGTTGGCGGCTGAGGGAGCACACCTCGGGCGAACAGGCACTTGTCGCCGTAGCGGCCCATCGGGGAGCGGGTTCCACTGGAGTTGGAGCGGGGATGGGACACTCGAGTAGTGGGGGGGGAGGGGGATGATCCAGTGGCGGTTCGGCAGTGCTTGCGGCGCCGGGGACCCGGGTTCGATCCTGACTGCGGTTCTGTGTGTGTGCAGCTGCCGAGAATGTCTCCGCCGGTCTCCCACATGCATCTGCCCCCTCTATCTGCCCCCTGACAAATAGAGGCTTGAAAAAAGACAAAAAATCAGACTCAAACTATGCTCACACTATCTACAGTGTTTATTTATAGCAATTGACCTTTGACAAATCCCATGATTCCTTGTGTATTTCGGAATACCGAACTAGCTTATTACAACTCAGCAGTGTTGAAAATAAATTAGTATTCAAAGGTTTCAAATGTTTCCAATGTTTAAGACCTTTTATTGTCACATGTACCAATTAAGGTACAGTAATATGTGAATTGCCATATGAAACAAAAGCAACAAGACACACAACTACATAAAAGTTAACATCAACATCCATCACAGCGGATTCCCCACATTCCTCACTGTGATGGAAGGCAATAAAGTCCAATCTTCTTGTCTTTATTCTCCCGCATTCGGGGCATTCGAACCATGCGTCGGGGCGATCGAAGCTCACGCGTCAGGGCGATCAATACTCCCGCGCCATGGCAGTAGAAACTCCTGAGACTTGGAGTTCCCAAAGTGAGTCTCTGACCAAAGACCACGAGCTCTGTGATGTTAAATCTGCTAGCACCCATGGTAGGAGCTCCAAGGTCAATCCCAGGCAAAGTGATCGCGGGCTACGTGATATCAAATTCCCGTAGGCTTCCCGAGGTTAAATTCAGACTCCAGTAAAGGCCGCCAACACCTCGATGTTAGGCCGCAGTGCGGACGGAAATACGATACGGGATTGCATCTCCGTTGAGGTAAGAGATTAGAAAAAGTTTCCCCCAACCCTCACCCCCCACATAACATTAAAAATATACATTTAACACATACTATTAACACAAAGAAGGAAGGGACAGACAAACCATTGCTGGCACCACTCGGTGGTTCATGCAAAGCAAGTGGGGTTCAGAGGCTGAGCCATCATTTAATTGGACATCATTATTTACCCCAATGAAAGGGATAGCGGGCTGCCTTCTTGAACTGCTGTTGGTGTGGGCATATACACACAATGATCTTAAGGAGAGTTCCAGGATTGGTGCCCAGTGATAGTGAAGGAACGATGACATATTACCATTTCAGAGGGAAACTTCCAGTTAGTGGTGTTCTGATACTTTTGCTGCCCTTGACATTCAATCTGCTAGTGGAAGTGAATTTGGAAAGAGCTGTCTGAGGAATCTTGGTGAGTTGCTGCCATGCATTCTCACATAGATTGTATAAACTGCTGCTACAGTGTTTCAATGGTGAGTGAGTGAATGGGTGGGGTGCCTTTGAAGTGGGCTGTTATGTTTCGAATGGTGTCTAGCCTCCTAAATGATTGTTTAACCTACACTCATCCAGGCAACTTCCATCACCCTCCCCATTTGAGTTGTAGATGGCAAACAGGCTTTGGGGAATTAGGAGGTGAATTACTCATCTCAAGTAAAGCAGCATTTGTAGAAAGAAAAATGGTCAATACTTGGATCTTTGGTCAGTGAGTTCTGATGCAGATGCAGGTTTTGTTTTTACTTTCATTTACTGCAGATGCTGGAAATCTGAAATATAAATATAAAATGTTGGAAACACTCTGTAAGCTAAGCAGCATCTGTGTCAAGGGAAACAACGTTAACTTTTCAGTTTGAAGACCGTTTGTCAGAGTTGGGCTAGTTTGCAAACAAGTTAATTTTAAGTGACAGTGAGGGTGAAGAAGGTTCTGCTTTATTAGATTAAGATTAAGAAATGGGTTGCAACAATAACACTGTCTAAATATAGGGGACAGTCACAGAACAACACCAGTTACAATCTGCTGCAGGACATCTCCAAGTTATTTCACTGTTCTTCTCCTGAGAACTGTTCATTACCCAAATTCAGCACCCAGATGTCCCAGTATTGCTGCTGCCTTCCAGCAATATATTTAGATAAAGACAGGCCAACGTGTTGTTAAACCAAGGCATTTAACTCAACCATTTGGATACTGCTGAGATTCACATTCCCACAAGGCAGAAGCAGATTCCACCAGCCCCACGGCAGCCTGAAAATCCATCCCGCCACTACTAAACATTGGCTTATCTGTGCAGCCAGCACATGTACAGTACAATCCTGGGAGGACTGGTACTTTGTACAATTTAAGCAGTGACTAAACTACTTATTTGTAACATAGGTATATGTGCATGTGTGTGTATGTAAAAAAAAGTTCAGTATGTATATACACATACTCTCAAGTAGACATATATAAAAAGATCATATATGTTATATATTTTTATATATGTCTATTTGAGAGTATATATATATACACACTGAACTTTTTTTTCTTTCTCATTTATTACATTGTTTACAGTGCACTATGTTTACAATGTTGTGCTGCTGCAAGTAGGAATTTCATTGCTCTATCCGAGACAAATTACAATAAAACACTCTTGACTCGAGTGACAATATGAAAAGCTTTGAAAGCCATTCAGTGATGGAGTCTCTTTGCTTTTTTTCTGATTGTGTCCAGTCCTGGCCGTTATGGCAGAGATCAAATTTCCTGCATTTGGCAACAGCAAAACTGGGAGTGGTGAATATGCATCGGCAATTCCATGCACTTCAGTGGACAGTTTCAGAGCCAGGTAATATTTCGATAATTTCCATTTTTCTGAATAAATCAATACATGTATTTAAATGCATTTAATTGATTTAAGTGTTTGCTATAATTTCATTGTTTTATATTTATAATTTTATTTTTCAATTATTGAAATTTGTAATTGCATGATTCCTTTTAAATTGTTCCTGATTATCATTAAATGTCAGTGGCAGCCACAGATGTTCAAAGCGCCCTGACAGCCAGTTTTGCCTGGGGACTTGACTTAACCAACTGTGAACGCTCAGCAGAGCCTCACTGATCAGGATCCATGTTCAGGGAGCTGGCTGGTGTGTTAGAGTTAGCCTTGCACAGAGGTGAGTTAGTTCATCGACCTTGATTTCATTGAGGAACACATGGTGGTGATGGGCGCTGGGACAAGCCATCGCTGGTTTCTTGGAAGTGCAGGCAGCTATTGGCTGCACTCACGTGCACATAAGGGCTACCGCATAGATTGCAGACCTTCGAATCAGCAGGAAAGTTTCCATCTCCTCATTTTTCAGGGGGTTGTGGCTCCGGAGATTCTTCTACTGGTGAATAAAACCATGTTTCTGGTTAGCACACACATGGTATGTTCATCCTCAGGAAGTTAGAGCTGGTAACCGTGACCACAGGATGGGATCTTGGATGATCACAGCTCCCAATAGTTTTGCAGGCTTCTGACATTGCAGTCTGCGAAACACTGCTGGAATGAAAGCCATATAAGTGCCAAAGTCCTTGTGGAATGCACCGATGGGGTGATGCTCTACCTGCAACAATGTCTAGGTGCCCTGCAGTACATATGCAGCAGGGCAGCAGGGACTTTATTATTGTGTACTGAATGCTGGACAAACTGGCCAACAGAGGCAGCAGCCAGTGCTGAAGGAAGAGCAGCTAGCAGATTCGGAACCAAGGGGGCAAAGAACGAACAGGAACAGGAAGACAAAAAGATTCAGCAACACACCAATGACCTAAATCAGAGGAGGTGGCATTGAGTGCACAGACATTAAGGGCCTTACTGTTAGAGTGTTGATTTTCATGAACCTGCTAAAGCACATTTCCCAATGCAGACAAGGAGTCCTGTCCATGCTCCACACTTTAAAACCAACAGAGCTCAGCAGTATTCAGCTGACAGAGCCCAAATGACAAATCATAATCCCTCACATTCTGAGTTCACATTGTACATGGTGTTTTGAAGCCACACTTAGAACAGTCTGCCCAGTTTTCATTTCCTTACCTAAAAAGGATATACCAGTTTGGTGACAGTCCAAAGGATACCAATTGGGGTAATTCTTGGGAATTAAGAAAAAATAAGGGTATCTTTATTGAAACGTAATCTGAGGGGGTTTAACGGGGCAGAGGATGGTATGTCTTTACTGTGGGGTCAATAATTTTAAACAGAGATGCATAGAAATTTCTCCTCAGGTAGTGAACCTTTGGAAATCTCTCTCAGGTCAGGTTAGGACATGTATTATTAGATAGGATCAATTTTGTATAGATCTACAAATTGAGGATTATGGAGAACTGGCCCCAAAGAAGAGATGAGATCAGTATTGATCGGCCAGGATCATAATGAATGGTGGAGAATTTTCCAGCGGCTTGGTGACTTACTAGTGTTCCCATTTATTTGCGTTCTAGATTTGATGTCAGATGGTAGAATTGGAAGTTGGAGCAGGAGGGACAGTACAACCAGCAGGTGAAAGGAGAGAGCAGAAGTCAGGTGGTTGGGCAACTGCAGATATGTTGGTTTGTCAGTTAATTTGCCCAATTGTCTCTAGAGTGCAAGTCTTGAGTGTAAGGCTGCTTGGTGGAGTTGAAGAGAATGTGGGCGAAAATTGGTTACAGAGAATGTTAGCGTAGGATGGGATTATTTGATGAGCCAGCATAACTGCAAAGATCTGAATTGCTTTCTTCTCTGCCCTGAAAAAATGATAAAAGATGGAGATGAGGCAAGTTCGGTAACCTTCCTCTTTAGATATGCCCATTAGAGCTTTGAGCCATGGCTGGAACATACACAGGGAGCAGGGGCATTGGAACATGTTTGTTCTAAGAATGCTAATAACAGGTAGATCTCAGGAAAATATAATTTAATTTCCTGGACAATGCTCAAAGCTGAGTGATGAAATTCAATCCATAACCATTACTAGTGCATTCCACACTGTGAACGATTGGTTTTGTAGGCACAGTGCTGAAATGCAGCAGTAGCATTTCTATACATTTTTAAGTCCATCCAGTCAGTTAGGTGCAAGTGGGCAGATGCATCTGGAGAAAAAATCAGACAGGAGGGAATCTTTTAATAAAGGTTCACAATGCAATTCACATCTCAACAAATTTGGGGATTTCCTATAATGTTTTTTTAATAGAATACTAGGAAATAAATTAGGAAGTGTTAAATAGGCAGTAATAGATTCCTTGGAAGACTATGGTGGTTTCGTGGCACAGCAATGCTTTATTCTACTTTACAAAACCAAATGAACATCTTGGTTGCATTAGGGCCATGAGATCTCTCAGTGGTATTTGTCTCTTTGTCATTGTGTCATAGAGTCGTGGAGCACAGAAAGAGGCCCATGCTGACCATGAGGTACCTGCCCATACTAATCCTATTGACCAACACTTGGTTTGTAGATTTTATATGTCTGGATATTTCTTAAACATTGTAAGAGTACCTGCCTCCACCACCCCATTTCCAAATTCCAATTACCCTTGAGGTGAAAAAAGTACTATTTATCTTACCCCTTAACTTATATATATGCCCATTAGTTGTATACACCTCTGCTACGGGGGAGATGTTCCTGCTATCTACTAATATTTCACTCAGAATTTTGCATATCTCAATCAGTTCATACCTCAGACTCTGTTGTTCCAAGGAAAACAAATGTACTTATTTGATCACTCACATTAATGAAAATATTACATTCCAGGCAACATAGCAGTGATTATTCTCTGCACCCTCTCCAATCTCAATCATGCCCTTCTTATAATGTGACAGGAAGTGTTCACAGTACTCCAACTTTGGTTTTACCAGTGTTTAGTAAAGTTGTACCTTAACCTTTCTGCTCCAACATTATGCCCTGGCTCATGAAGGGAAACATGTGTTTGCCTTCTTCACCACCTTAGCCACTTTTGCTGATGCTTAATTTGGACTTGTACGCCAAGGTTCCTGTGTTTGTCAATGCTCCCTGGGGCCCCACCATTTATTGTGTGTGTCCTACCCTTATTGATCCTCCTAAATTGTCATTGCCCAGGTTAATGGTGTCAAAGCTAAAATGACAATGATATGCGCCACTGATATTTGAGAATGCCATCCACAAAAATCTCATGGTATATGGAGACATTGGTGCAGTTAATCTCCCAAATCCAAGTCATCCAGCAGCAATGATGTCATCAACAAAACTGAGCAGACATTCACAGTGAATAATTCTTATAATGCCAAACCTAAGAGTAAAACTTAACTTTTTCAGATATCTACAATTTAGAGATTATGTTAAATCTAATACACAAGATTATAGGACTAGGGAACCAAAAATCCTTGATGAATGTTTGAACAAACATCCTAACACAGAAAAATTAATAACTTATATTTATAACATCCTCTTAGATAGCGAGATTCTATCGATGGAATCATATAGACACACATGGGAAATTGAATTAGGCCAACCTATAACAAAAGATATCTGGGATGAAAGTTTACAATATATACATCAATGCTCGTTAAATGCCAGACATGCTTTAATACAATTTAAAGTATTACACAGATTACATTACTCTAAAACAAAACTAAATAGAATTTCCCCACACATCTGTCCTATCTGTGATAAATGTCAGCAATTAGAGGCTAACCTAGCACATACTTTTGTAAACTGTATAAAAATCAAAAATTTCTGGATTGATATTTTTAGAATAATTTCTGAAGTTATTAATACTAAATTAGATCCTGATTCAAAACTAATAATACTTGGCATAACAGAACAAAGTCTAACACTCACAACAAACCAAAGAGACTTTCTTGATTACAGTATAATAACTGGGAAAAAATAATATTAAAATTTTGGAAAGGCCCTATAACCCCCACAATTAAAATGTGGATTATGGGAATGTCGGAGACCTTACACCTGGAAAGAATCAGATTTGTCTTAATGGACAAACAAGAACTTTTTGTTTGAATATGGTCTTCATTCATTGACTATTTGAAGGGGTAGATTGGTCCAGCACAGGAACCTAACTGAAGCTTGAACTCAGGATTAGATGAAAGTTATACTTTAT
Organism: Leucoraja erinaceus; assembly: GCF_028641065.1. Lineage (NCBI taxonomy): Eukaryota > Metazoa > Chordata > Chondrichthyes > Rajiformes > Rajidae > Leucoraja > Leucoraja erinaceus. The sequence continues at coordinate 31,007,171 of NC_073388.1, read as the reverse complement.
AATACACTAACCTATCTCCAAAGATGTATTATTAGTAAATTGTTCCATTCTTTTTTTTATCTTGACATTTGTGTTCTTTTTTTTATCTTGACATTTGTGTTCTTTTTTTTCTCTTTCTCTCTTACTTTCTATCTTTAAAAATAAATAAATAAATAAATAAAAAAAATCATACATTTATACGAACATTAAAAAAAAATTGTGTAAACATGAAGGCTGTAATACATGCTGAATATACTCTGAACTATAATAAGCATTAAAAATACAAAAGGAATGTTGACTTCTGAATTCCTTATTTGAGTCAACAACACCCACACAAATAAAACCAGATTTTAACACTGGGATCATTGTTAGGGAGTAATTAAGCCATTACGCTCACTAATCTCATTGAAATAAGTAAAACATTTTCAGGGGATTTTGTAAAACAAAAGTAGTTGCTAAATACATGAAATGCTCACAATATCAGTGAATTAAGAAGATTATACTGGGGAAGACTGCAAAGCAGCATTGCTGAACAGGAGCTGGGAGTCTCTGACAGCAACCTCTGGATTTCTGCATTTAACTCTGTATGTGCAGACTCTCAAAGCTGCTATCTGATTCGAGATGTAATGATTGCAGATGCTGACAGTTTCACCATTGTTACATGTTTAAAAATCCACGTGTTGGAAATCTGGTGCTGTGATTGTCTGGTGGCCCACAGGAAACATCATCACTTCAGCTTCAGGATAATTCCTACACCTGTTTACCAGGAAATTCTATAGCTTGTCAATATTATCAATTAGCGAGTGGTATTGTGTTTCAGTTTTCCCATTACAGTGTGGTGATTCTATATTCTGCTTGAACTGCCTGAACAAGCTGGAGACAGTGGGGAGACAATTTAATAAGATGGCACAATATTGTGGGGAACTCACTACATTTTGATAGTTTAACTCACCTGATTGGTCCATGTATAATCTTGAGAATCGTTCTAAAAATTCATCCGCACTCTCTGCCTTTTTTGGTTTTATCTCCAGAATTATTGTTAAATCAATTAGCTACTGCAGGATGTTTGCAAAGGCCGTTGATACTATCATCCACTATTATGTTTGTCAAGGTTTCATGTGTAGGGTGTCCTAGGGCTGCTAGAAATTTGGTGTTTTCAGCTGAAGTAATTATTTGTTGTATAGTCGCCCATAGGTCTTGGGCGTCTGCATGATATACTCACAAATATCCTATTTGTTTACATACAACAATGTCAGAAGTGGTCGTTAAATCCTTCTCCAGATTATTTCCCATGTTTTTGTACAATAGAAATAATACAGCTACAGATAATTTTCTGATTCACCAACACAATACAGATACAGATGAATTTCTGACTCACTAACACCTCACACCTCTTCAATAATTCGCTCCTCCCTTTCAGTCTCCAAGGCTACCCAGATCACTTTTGAACAATAGCTAACGCCTCCAAAGCACTAACAGACTCACACCTTTCTCAAACAATCGCACAGTTAATCTTCTCAATCTACTATTCAATCGCTCTGTTCAATCGCTATTCAATTGCTCTATTCAATTGTTCTATTCAATTGCACACTCAACTCTCTTATCAATCCTGTCTCATTTACAATCAACCATTCAACTTCCAGCCTGTAAACAATTCCAGAAGAATTCTCAGTCTCACAGATTAAGGTGCTTAATATTCAAATAGCAACAGTCTCCCAGATTAAGGTGCTTAAAATTCAAATAGCAAAAGTCTCTCCCACTCAAAATACTTCAATTATAACAGAGACAAATAAATACAAACCACACAAGCAAAACTATACCCAAGCAAGAAACTATGCCACCTATTATAAGCAAACAGAAACATACTCCAATATAAACTACAAGCATTCACTTATTATCACAATTAAATCACACCCAATTTTAATTCCTCCTCGTTGTGTGCTCGGTCAACGGAACAATCCCTCCCCCAAAGCAATCGATCGGAAGGATACGAACCCCCGATCGAACAACCATGGATCGGTTCAATAATAATACAATCCCTACTAAACTGAAATGTTATTTGTTCACTTTATCCCTCTATTAACCAGTTTTCTAACACTCAAATTCTTAAACAATACACAATCAGTACAATATAACAATTCACGATCTTAACACTTTCCAAAAGTATCTTACACGCAACAAAGAATTTATACACAATTCAGATCCGAAAGAAATATGTACATTTGAAATTTACTAGACTATCACAGGAATACAATACCCGATAAACACAGTACACTAACAGCAATCTTTAATACACAGTTTCAAAAGTAAATTACAGTATTTCAATCTCTCGTCATGCTGCTATCAACCAGTGAACCTCTCCCTCTGATACAGAAGACTTTGCCTTCCTAGGGTACTTTACTGAGAGGTACTACTTAGTTCGCTACTCTTCACCTTCAGATACTTCTCCTCTCACCAAGTGCTCAGACATTTATTGGGGGACTCAGACTTAGGGGTACTTTTTCCCGTCCCGATACTTTTCACAAGAAAATGTGTTTCCCTTCTCTCAGTTACTCTTCGCTATAAGGTACTATTCAACAATACATGAGTCCATACTAAATGTTGGTACTATGGCTGCTCTGTTTTAGCCAGGATTAGAACTGATACAGTCCAGTCTAATTCAAGTTGAATTTATTGTCATATGCACGTATGGTGAGGCAGACATACAATGAAAATCTTGTTTGAAACAGCGTCACGGGCATATTTGTTCATAGTTTAGTTTAGTTTAGAGATACAGCATGGAAACAGGCCCTTCAGCCCACTGAGTCCATGCCAACCAGCAATCCCCACACATCAGCACTATCCTACACACATTGGGGAAAACTTACACCAACACCAAGCCAATTAACATACAAACATGTACGTCTTTGGAGTGTGGGAGGAAACCGAAGATCTCGGAGAAAACCCATGTGGTCACAGGGAGATCGCACAAACGCCATACAGACAGCATCCGTAGTCAGGATCAAACCAATGATATCAACAATTTGGATGAGAATGTACAAATCAGGTATAGGAAGTTTGCAGATGACACTAAAGTGCGTGGTATTGAAGTTAGTGAAGACGACTATCTAAGATTACAGCTGGATCTTAACAGTTAGGCAAGTGCGACGAGACATGGAGATAAGTGCAAAGTGTTGTATTTTGGGACGTCCAACCAGAACATGACCTTCACAATGAATGGCAGCGTTCAGGCAAGTGTTGTAGGGCAGAGGGATCTACATGTGCAGGTACATATTTCCTTGAAAGTGGCATCACAGGTTGATTAGGTGGTCAAAAAGGCTGCCAGCATATTGGTTTCATCAGTCAGGTTATTGAGTATAGACGTTAGGATTTTATATTACAATTGCACAAGACATTGGTGAGGCCACATTTATAGTATTGTGTTCAGTTTTAGTTACCCTTCTATGGGAAAGACGTGATTTAGCTGAAGAGAGAGCAGACAAGCTTTATGAGGATGTTTCCTGGCCTTGAGGGCCTGAGCTGTGGGGAGAGGTTAGGCAGGCTGGGACTCTATTCCTTGGAAAACACAAAGAATATGGATGATCTGACATAAGTGTATAAAATCATGAGAGGAATAATAGAGTAGATGGACAGAATCTTTTACCCTGAGTAAAATAATTAAGAATCAGATGACATAGGTTTAAGGTGAGAGGGAAAGATTTTTAATAAGGATCTGAAGGACAACTTTTCACATGGGTGGTGGGTATATGGAACCAGCTGCCCATCGGAGGTAGTTAAGGCAGATAATAAAACAACATTTAAAATACATTTGGACTGGTACATGGACAGAAAAGGTTTTAAGAGATACTAGACCAAGTGCAGACCCATTGGGTCTGCTCCCCCAATTCAAGATTCCACCACTCTCCCATTCCCCCAAAGCAGGCCATTCCCCAACGCAATATTTCACCACTCACGCATAGCCCCCAACAGTACAGGCGCCATTCAGAAGCTTGTTCATGTCTGCAGAGCACATCCTCCTGACCACCCTCCTTCTAACAATCCAGGAGACTAAATGTTGGGCTATGGAGGGAGGGGTTTTAGCCAGGATTGGGGGGGGGGGTATAGAAGGAGGGGGATTGAGAGGGATGGGGGGATAGAGTATGGTGAGGCGAGGACATACAATGAAAATCTTGTTTGAAACAGCGTCACGGGCATATTTTCATAGTTTAGTTTAGTTTAGAGATACAGATGGAGGGGGAGGGGAGGGGTAGCCACTGAGGTCCATGCCAACCAGGGGGAGGGGGGTAGAGAGGGAGAGGGTCAGAGACACATTGGGGGGGGTATTAGAATGAGGAGCCAATTAACATATAAACATGTGGGTCTTTTGGAGGGGGGGGAGGAAACCGAAGATCTCGGAGAAAACCCAGAGGGTGGTCACAGGGAGATCGCACAAACGGAGAGGGAGACAGCATCCATAGAGGATCAAGGGATAGATATCAACAATTTGGAGGGAATGTACAAATCAGGGGTGGGAGTTTGGTATGACATAAAGGGAGGAGGTATTGAAGTTAGTGAAGACGACTATCTAAGATTACAGCTGGATCTTGATCAGTTAGGCAAGTGGGACGAGACATGGAGATAAGTGCAAAGTGTTGTATTTTGGGACGTCCAACCAGAGCAGGACCTTCACAATGAATGGCAGCGTTCAGGCAAGTGTTGTAGGGCAGCGGGATCTACAAGTGCAGGTACATATTTCCTTGAAAGTGGCATCACAGGTTGATTAGGTAGTCAAAAAGGCTGTCAGCATATTGGTTTCAACAGTCACAGGTCCATTCTCCCTCCGTTAAGATTTTATATTACAATTCCACAAGACGTCCTCAGGCCTCATTTATAGTATTGTGTTCATTTTAGTTACCCTCCCATGCACCTAAGAAGGTCATTTAGAGCAGCGCCAGGGTCTGCTTATGGGCCTGGTTCCTCGTATGGCCCGGCCCTGGCTGTAGGCTCCAGCCGTCAGCTAGGCTGCCACCTGGGCTCCATTGGGCTTGTCCCTGACTCGGGACCCAGGCTAGTCCTTGGTTCCAACGGCGGCTTCTTTATCGGGCCCGGGCTTGGCTCTCACTCCAGCTCCAGCACCACCCTCCCCGTCAGCATCGGGCGCCGGCAGCGGCTGCCACCCAAGTGCACTGGAGTGTTCCGTCCTGCCTTGCAAGCCCATTGTGATGTCACTCAGGTATTTTTCTGAAATGGGCGAGTTTTCTGGCTTTTTTAAACACAAAGGATGAAAAGGTCTGGAAATATAGGTGGGAATACGATGGGAAGATGTCTATCGCCTCAACGGGAAAAATGTGAGTAGAATTTGTGAAAATCGGAAGGCTGTGGCCTAGCGTTTGGAAGAAAATAGGAAAATAGGAATTGACACAAACACATAGACACACACAGCTACAAACAAAACAAAGAGTTTTAATATTATAGAGATGGGGCAAACACGGGCAGGTTGGACTAATTTAGATGGAACAGCTTGGTCGGGATGGGAAATCTGGGCCGAAGGGCCTGTTTCCGTGCTATGACGCATAGACATACAAAAAAAAAATACATTAAGTATAGGTATGTTGCAAAACGTACCTTCAGCGGTGCTGCAGTTCTGCCGCTGCCCGTGTGCACGACTTTGATGCTTTTGAGAGGATGGCGGGTTTAAAACGCGATTTTCTCGGCTGTTGAAATCGATGTTGTTCAGCCTGCCTAGTTGCTGACGAAAAATTGCTGCAAAATTTATTCGCTGCAGGTATTTTTAAACTAAATTGGATTATTTAATTACTACAGTAGATTAAAAATCATCCTCTAAAGCCGCGAACTCCGACAACGGGACGGATCTCATGTAGGGGACAAGGCAAAATTAGGTTGTTTATTTTTACATTAAAAAGGGCTTCTTAAGATCCCTTTATTCAACATTTTATGTTGCAAGTAGCTGACTTGGGGGCCCATTCAATCCCGCAGTATCTGTCACGCCATATGAGCTATAAATTCACCGCAATGGCAGCGTTCTAAACCAGCACGTTCCACAGAATCCCACTGGCAAGCTGATTTAAATGGCCATTAATTTGCAGCAATTGAACACTAAATCCCTTCCATTTGGCCTATAAATTAATGTCAAATGAGATTTAAAAATCACGTTGTATTGTGAATGCTTGTGTGAATGTTCTTTGGACACTTAGGCTATTTAAAAATGTTAATCTTTTCTTAAGAAATGGATAGATGTTTAGATCTAGTAATTGAATTTTGGAATTAGCTACAATTGGGTAACTAACTAATTATATGCTTTAATTTCAGGTCATCCAAGTAAGATTGTTTAATATTTGTTTCAGAATTCTTCTATCTATAATAACTGAAAATGTCTTTCAGTTCTCTTAACTTTTAATAAAGTTATGGCCATTTCACTGTCCTTGATCACAACTTTTGTGTTAAGTCAATGGGAAATCAATAGGGAACAAGATGCTAATTTCCGAGTATGAAAATGGTCATAACTTTTTTAATACTGAAGATATGAAAGTGAATTAGGTGTCTAAACATCTTTTTACGCTTTATCTGGGATAAATTGCAGACTTAATTTTTTAAATCTCAAAACTTTGTAACATTGCTATAAAGTATACATAAATTACACAAACATTTCTAAAATACTGCAAAAATAAAACATTAGTGCAAAACACAATTAGAAACATGGCAGTGCAAGAGGTGGTCTGTGGTGTGGCAATGTTTAGTTATAGGATTTTAACTTGATTATTATTAGATTTACATAATACCAATAAGGTAAAAAAAAACACCCCCGCTTGCATTGTATTACATATCAAATTAATGAAAACTGAGGTAGAAAACATACAAATATTTGTATATTCGCATGAAAGAGGGAATATTGGGAGGTTGGAAAAAATGTTATTCTACTAATGCATTATAATGTTGGGAAATATTTTTTCTGGTACGTTCTTATATTTATACAGCCTCATAGATTTATATGTTCTTTAATTTGAGAGCACTTGCCACTGTATATACAAGATACAAGATACAAGATACAATTTAATTGTCATTTGGACCCCTTGAGGTCCAAACGAAATGCCGTTTCTGCAGCCATACATTACAAACAAATAGACCCGAGAGACACAACATAATTTACATAAAAACATCCATCACATCGCTGTGATGGAAGGCCAAAAAAACTTATCCCCCCACCGCACCCCCCCCCCCCCCCCGATGTCAGAGTCAAAGTCAAAGCCCCCGGCTGGCGATGGCAATTGTCCCGCGGCCATTAAAGCCACGCCGGGTGGTGCGAGGTCACACACCGGGTCTTGGTGTTGGAGCCCCCGGCGTGCGCTCGCAGAGTCCCGCGGCCATTCCAAGCCGCGCGGGGCGGTGATGTCAGGCCCCGCTCCAGGAGCTCTTCAACCCCGCAACTCGGGCGGGAGAAGTCGCCGTTGCGAGAGCCCTGAAAAGCGGTCTCCCTCCATGGACCCGCGGGCTCCCGGTGTCGCCGTCCACCAGACCTGCAGTTGGAGCCTCCGGCTCTCCGGAGGGTGGGCCGCAGCAGCAGCAGCAGCAGCGCTCCACCACCGCTCCACCCGCTCTGGACTCGGCCAGCCCTGCGACAGTGACGGTGAGTCGTCAGCAACAGAGTCCCCGGTCTCTTCCTGTTGGAGGCCGCTCCTCGTTGCAGCCCCAACGATAACGGAGACCCGACAAGAAAAGGTCGGGTCTCCCATGCAGGGAGAGATTTAAAAGTTTCCCCCCTCCCCCTCCCCCCCCACCCCCCCCCCCCCACACACACACACACCCCAACAAAAAATAACAAAAACTACATAAAAACATAGACAGAAAAAATAATAAAACGCGCGGACGGGCTGCAGAGGCCGCTGCTGACGAGAGTCGCGCCGCCTACTGGGACTCATTATATACATTGTTCAGATTTACAGTACGCTCTATAATGTTTAGGACAAAGACCCTTCATTTATTTATTTGCCCCTGTACTCCACAATTTGAGATTTGTAATAGAAAAAATCACATGTGATTAAAGTGCACATTGTCAGATTTTACAAAAGGACATTTTAATACATTTTCATCTCACCATGTAGAAATTACAGCAGTTTGTACATACCCCCCCCCCCCCCCCCCCCCCCCCCCCCCCCCCATTTCAGGGCACCATAATGTTTGGGACACAGCAATGTCATGTAAATGAAAGTAGTCATGTTTAGTATTTTGTTGCATATTCTTTGCATGCAATGACTGCTTGAAGTCTGTGATTCATGGACATCACCAGTTGCTGGGTGTCATCTCTGGTGATGCTCTGCCAGGCCGGTATTGCAGCCATCTTTAGCTTATGCTTGTTTTGCAGTGTTTCACAGAAGAAGTGGTATGCTTTGGATCTTGGGCAGTTAGACAATAGACAATAGACAACGAACAATAGGCGCAGGAGTTGGCCGTTCGGCCCATCGAGCCAGCATTGCCATTCACTGTGATCATGGCTGATCATCTACAATCAGTACCCCATTCCTGCCTTCTCCTCATATCCCTTGATCCCGCTATCTTAAGAGCTCTATCTAACTCTCTCATGAAAACATCCAGAGAATTGGACTCTACTGCCTTCTGAGGCAGGGAATTCCACAGATTCACAAATCTCTGGGTGAAAAGAGATATCAATGGGTCGATGGTTGAAAGGGTCAAGAGCTTCAAATTCCTGGGCGTGCACATCTCTGAAGATCTTTCCTGGTCCGAGAACACTGATGCAATTATTAAGAAAGCACATCAGCGCCTCTACTTCCTGAGAAGATTACGGAGAGTCGGTTTGTCAAGGAGGACTCTCTCTAACTTTTACAGGTGCACAGCAGAGAGCATGCTGACCGGTTACATCATGGCTTGGTTCGGCAACTTGAGCGCCCTGGAGAGGAAAATACTACAAAAAGTAGTAAACACTGCCCAGTCCATCATCGGCTCTGACCTCCCTTCCATCGAGGGGATCTATCGCAGTCACTGCCTCAAAAAGTGTGGCAATATCATCAAGGACCCACACCATCCTGGCCACACACTCATCTCCCTGCTACCTTCAGGTAGAAGGTACAGGAGCCTGAAGTCTGCAACGACCAGGTTCAGGAATAGCTACTTCCCCACAGCCATCATTAAACATGGCTCGGACAAAATTCTGAACATTAATAGCCCATTATCTGTTATTTGCACTTAATCAGTTTATTTATTCATGTGTGTATTTACATATTTAATGGTACATGGACACGCTGATTTGTTTTGTAGTCAATGTCTACTATGTTCTGTTGTGTTGAAGCAAAGCAAGAATTGAATTGTCCTATCAGCCGGATAGGCTGCACCCCAGAGTACTTAAGGAAGTAGCCGCAGAAATAGTGGATGCATTAGTGATAATTTTTCAAAACTTTTAGATTCTGGAGTAGTTCCTGAGGATTGGAGGGTAGCTAATGTAACCCCACTTTTTAAAAAGGGAGGGAGAGAGAAAATGGGAAATTACAGACCAGTTAGTCTAACATCGGTAGTGGGGAAACTGTTAGAGTCAGTTATTAACGATGGGATAGCAGCATATTTGGAAAGTGGTGAAATCATTGGACAAAGTCAGCATGGATTTATGAAAGGTAAATCATGTCTGACGAATCTTATAGAATTTTTCGAGGATGTAACTAGTAGAATGGATAAGGGAGAACCAGTGGATGTGTTATATCTGGACTTTCAGTAGGCTTTCGACAAGGTCCCACATAAGAGATTAGAATACAAACTTAAAGCACATGGTATTGGGGGTTCAGTATTGATGTGGATAGAGAACTGGCTAGCAAACAGGAAGCAAAGAGTAGGAGTAAACGGGTCCTTTTCAGAATGGCAGGGAGTGACTAGTGGGGTACCGCAAAGCTCAGTGCTGGGACCCCAGCTATTTACAATATATATATAAATGATTTGGACGAGGGAATTGAATGCAACATCTCCAAGTTTGCGGATGACATGAAGCTGGGGGGCAGTGTTAGCTGTGAGGAGGATGCTAGGAGGCTGCAAGGTGCCTTGGATAGGCTGGGTGAGTGGGCAAATGCATGGCAGATGCAGTATAATGTGATTGTGAGGTGGCAAAAACAGGAAAGTAGACTATTATCCAAATCTGAGGAAGGACATTCTTGCCATAGAGGGAGTACAGAGAAGGTTCACCAGCCTGATTCCTAGGATGTCAGGACTTTCATATGAAGAAAGACTGGATAGACTCGGCTTGTACTCGCTAGAATTTAGAGGATTGAGGGGGGATCTTATAGAAACTTACAAAATTCTTAAGGGGTTGGACAGGCTAGATGCAGGAAGATTGGCCCGATGTTGGGGAAGTCCAGGACAAGGGGTCACATTTTAAGGATAAAGGGGAAATCATTTAGGACCGAGATGAGAAAAACATGTTTCACACAGAGAGTGGTGAATCTCTGGAACTCTCTGCCACTGAGGGTAGTTGAGGCCTGTTCATTGGCTATATTTAAGAGGGAGTTAGATGTGGCCCTTGTGGCTAAAGAGATTAGGGGGTATGGAAAGAAGGCAGGTACAGGATACTGAGTTGGATGATCGGCCATGATCATATTGAATATTGCTCCTGCACCTATTTTCTACGTTTCTATGTTTCTATCAAGGACACATGACAATAAACTCTCTTGAACTCATCTCTGTTCTAAATGGCCAACCCATTATTCTTATACTTTGACCCCCGGTTCTGGTCTCCCCCAACATCGGGAAGATGTTTCCAACTTCTAGCATGTCCAATCCCTTAATAATCTTATATATTTCAATAAAATCCCCTCTCATTCTACTAAATTTTAGTGTATACAAGCCCAGGTGCCCCATTCTTTCAAGATATAACAGTACCACCGTCCCGGGAATTAAACTCATGCATCTACGATGCACTCCCTCAAAATTTGTGACCAAAACTGCACACAATACTCCAGGTGTGGTATAATTACGGCCCTGTACAACTGCAGAAGGACCACTTTGCTCCTATACTCAACTCTTCTTGTTATGAAGGCTAACATGTCATTAGCTTTCTTCACTGCCTGCTGTACCTGCATGCTTACTTTTAGTGACTTTTTATTCTTGTGTTTGGGGCAGCAAAAGTCTGCAGCAGGGTGATGCCATCTGGTTCGACATACGGAGGTGCCCGCCCTAAAAAGGGCGCATGCTCCGGCTTGGCATCAGGCTGTGGAGCTGCTGCTGTCTCTGTTTGCTGTTGTTCGCCTGACTGAGGACAGTTGACAGGACTCACCATGACAACAACATGAGACCCGTTTCAGTGACTGATGAACAAGGACACCCAGATCCCGTTGTATTTCCTCTTTTCCTAACTTGACACCATTCAGATAGGTGCCAATCTGCCTTCCTTTTCTTGCCACCAAAGTGGATGACCTCACTCTGCAATTCATCTGCACACTCACCCAACATGTCCATGTCCCTACATCCTCATAGCATCGCCGTCACAGTTCACACTGCCACCCAGCTTTGTGTCATCTGCAAATTTGCTAATGTTATTTTTAATCCCTTCATCAAAATCATGATGTATGTTATAAATAGCTGCAGTCCCAGCACCGAGCCTTGCTGTACCCCACTAGTCACTGCCTGCCATTCTGAAAGGGACCCGTTAATCCCTCCTCTTTATTTCCTGTCTGCCAACCAATTGACTATCCATGTCAGTACCCTACCCCCAATACCATGTGCACTAATTCTGCCCACTAATAACTTATGTGGAACCTTTTCAAATGCTTTCTGAAAGTCCAGGTACACTACATCCACTGGCTCTCCCTTGTCCATTTTCCCAGTTAATGGACAATAAAAAGTGGAATTACATTACCTACCCTCCAATCCACAGGAATCTATCCTGAACCTATGGAACATTGGAAATTGATCACCAATGTGTCCCCGATTTCTAGAGCCACTTCCTTAAGTACCCTGGGATGGTAACCATCAGGCCTTGGGGATTGATCAGCCTTCAGTCCCATCAGTTTACCCAATACCATTTCCTGCCTAATGTGAATTTCCTTCAGTTCCTCTGTCACCCTCGGTCCTCTCACCACTAGTACATCTGGGAGATTATTCAAAGTACCTGTTCAACTTCTCTGCCATTTCCTTGTTCGCCATAATAAATTCACGTTTCTGTCTTCAAGGAACCCGCATTTGTCTCAACTAATTTTTTCCTCGTCACATACCTAAAGAAGCTTGAACTATCCTCCTTTATATTCGTACCACATCTTTTCTCCCCGTATTGCCCTTTTAGTTATCTTCTGTTGCTCTTTTAAAGTTTACCAATCCTCTGGCTTCCCGCTCATCTTTGCTATGTTATACTTCTCTTTTATTTTTATACTGTCCTTGACTTCCCTTGTCAGCCACGGCCGCCCCATATTCCCCTTGGAATCTTTCTTCCTCATTGGAATGAACTGTTCCTGCACCTTCTGTATTATTCCCAGAAATACCTGCCATTGTTGTTCCACTGTCATCCCTGCTAGGGTCTCTTTCCAGTCAACTTCGGCCAGCTCCTCCCTCATGGCTCCATAGTCCCCTTTGTTCAACTGTAACACTGGCACTTCCAATTTTCCCTTCTCCCTCTCAAATTGTAGATTAAAACGTATCATATTATGGTTACTACCTCCTAGTGACTCCTTTACCCAAGGTTCCCTTATTGAATCCAGTTCATTACACAACAATAAATCCAGAATTGCCTTCTCCCTGGTCGGCTCCAATACAAGCTGCTCTAAGAATCCATCTCGGGGGCACTACACAAACTCCCTTTCTTGGGGTCCAGTACCAACCTGATTTTCCCAGTCAACCTGCATGTTGAAATCTCCCATAACCAGAGTAGCAGTAACTTTGCGTCATGCCAATTTTAACACTTGATTCAACTTGCACCCTACCCCCTCTGCCCACCTGTCTATCTTTTCATTAGTTCCTTCTCTCCTCCATACTTTGCTCTTGTCATCACTCTGATATAAGTTAATCTTCATCTCATCTGTCCACAAGACCCTTTTCCTGAACTGTGGTTGCCCTTTTAAAGACTTATTTGTAAACTGTTACCTGCCCGTCCTATTTTTGCAGCTAACCAGTGGCTTGCATCTTGCAGTGTAGCCTCTGTATTTTTATTCATGAAGTCTTCTGTGGACAGTGGTTATTGACAAATCCACACCTGACTCCTGAAGAGTGTTTCTGATCTGTCAGTCAGGTGTTTGTGGATTTTTCTTTATTATAGAGAGAATTCTTCTGTCATCAGCTGTGGAGGTCTTTCTTGGCCTACCAGTCCATTAGCGATTAGTAAGCTCACCATATCTCTATTTCTTCTTAATTATGTTCCGGACAGTTGATTTTGGTAAGCCTAAGGTTTGGCTGATGTCTCTAACAGTTATATTCTTGTTTCTCAGTCTCATAATGGCTTATTTGACTTTCATTGGCACAACTTTGGTCCTCATGGTGATAAACAGCAATAAAAATTCCAAAGGTGATGGAAAGACTCGATGGAAGACTAGGTGCTGAGAGCTCTCTTATATCTGCATTAAGGAAGCATTTAGATAACACACCTGAGCAGTTACAAACACCTGTGAAGCCATGTGTCCCAAATATGGTGCCCTGAAATAGGGAGACTATGTATAAACACAGCTGTAATTTCTACATGGTGAAACCAAAATGTATAAAAAATGCCCTTTAATAAAATCTGACAATGTGTACTTTAACCAAATGTGATTTTTTTTATTACAAATCTCAAATTGTGGAGTGCAGAGGCAAATAAATAAATGATGGGTCTTTGTTCCAAACATTATGGAGGGCACTGTACAAGAAAAAAATACAAGTAGTTTCAACATCCATCTTATCACTGGTATTCATGTTGTTTGGAACTTTTGCTATGTATTTATGATGCACAAAGGTAATTATTTCCATGGTGGCTGTCAAATACAGTGTATGGCATTGTGATATTGTGCAGAATTGAATAACCAATATATATATTGTTGCAATTGTCTTATAATATGCCACATTTTGTGGGAATAACTCCCCTTAGAAATGGAGTAAAATAAATATTTATACAAAACAGAAAAAATCAAGTGGTTAGGTGAGAGATTTATGTTGGTTGAAAGATTAGATCGGTATACCCTCATTGCTCTCATGCTTCTTAATTTTCTGTTCAGTTATGCTCCACTCCCCACACAATTAATACTTACACATCTGTTCATTAAATACGGTCTCCTAACAATAGCACTGTGGGGATTTGATTTAGAATACTAATTCTTTGATCCAAGATCTCTGAAGTGGGTTTTACGAGTGACACATGAGCTTGATTTAAAAGCAAGATGAAACCTTCTCATCTGAAAGATATTTCCTTTCTGCTGTACCTAAAATTTCTCATGTGTTGGATGAGTAAAGGAAAACAAAGACAGAGCATCCAATATTTCTGAAACTTCACTTTTCCACAATACTTGGCTGATAATGGAAGTTGATGCCACCTGGGTGTGAAATTATTATGGATTGGCCATCAATTATAGAAATTGCCTGATATCCATTTCCATCAAAATTGAAAGAATTGAAGGTCAAATCATTTATGTAAGTTGTCCATTACTGCAAGCATGTTGAAAATCCAATCTTAACTATCTGTAAATTTAGCACAAGGAGGCAGAACAACGATCCTCTCTATCTCTAAATCCTTCAATGAGCTTTCCCATATCCTTAACCATCCCTTTGTCATGAATTGAATCACCACCATCGTGGCAGCCTTGCCAACAGTCTGTGTGTCCTTTCTACTGTTTTTATTATTTTAATTATGTTTTAATAGTTTGTTTCAAGGTTTCTTGGTTAGTTTATGTGGGGGGTGGGGGAAATAGGGGAAACTTTTTTTCAGTCACTTACCCTGCCGGAGATGCGATTTTCTCCATGTCGCATCTCCGTTCCCCCCAGCGAGGAATGTCGATTCCACTGTGGTGGATATTTATGTTACATTTATTTTATATGTGTATTGTGTTCTTTTCACTTAGTATGGTTGTATAGTAACTCAAATTTCACTGTACCTTAGTAGGTTAAGTGACAATAAACGCAAACTTGAACATGAGTCAAAAGTGAAACTGAAACTGTTAAGCAGCCAAAACCATAAATTCCCCGCATCCTTTTCAATGAAGACAGTTTTTTAAAAATGAGTTGTATTGTATTGTATTTTAATGACCACACAGCCAGGCTGGTGGAATTTGTTATCAGTACAGCTCGGTACAGGTTCCAACATTTCATCAAAACATTAAACATATAACATAGATATACATACAGAGAGACACATTACATAATACATAAGGGCCATGCTTATTCTTATTCCTCACCGTACAGAGTTTAAAATGTTAATTGCAGTGGGAATGAAACTGTTTTTGAGGCGGTTTGTTTTGGAGGCAATTGTCCTGTAACGCCTCCCAGAGGGCAGTAGCTGAAAGGCATAGTGTGCAGGGTGAGTATGATCAGAGATGATCTTGCGGGCTCTGTGTAGTGTCCATTTGTGATAAAGTGATTCAAGGGATGGTAGGGGTAAGCCAATAATTTTTGATGCTCTGTTGATGATGCGCTGTAATTTCTTCCGGGAGAGTGAGTCGAGACTGCCGAACCAGACTGTGATGGATGAAGTGAGGATGCTTTCGATGATGGCTGTATAGAAGCGGAGCATGAGATGAGACCTTACTCTGAACTTCCTGAGCTGTCGGAGATGGAAAAGTCTTTGCTGGGCTTTTCCATAGATGTGGTCTGCGTTTGTCCTCCATTTGAGGTTGTTGCTGATGTGGGTTCCAAGGAGTTTGAATGTGTCAGTGGTGGAGATGGATTCACCTTTAATGAGCACAGGAGTTTTGGGGGATGGCTGGCGTCTTGGGTCGATGATGAGTTCTTTTGTTTTTGATGAATTGAGTAAGAGATCATGGTCTGTGCACCAGGCCGCTGCTTGGTTGACCTGTGCACGGTATTCAGTTTCTTGGTTGTTGGTGATGAATCCTATGATGGTTGAGTCGTCCGCGTACTTGTACAGGTTGACAGAGCTGTGGTGGGATGTGAGCTGGTTTGTGTAAAGGGAGAATAGCCAGGGTGAGAGAACACAGCATTGGGGTGTGCCTGTACAGAGGAACAGAGGGGAGGATGTGTTATTGTTGATCCTCACCCTCTGTTGCCTGTTCCAGAGAAAGCTGTGAATCCAGTGACAGATGCATGGGTCAATGTTCATGTCCAGTAATTTATTGAACAGTTTGGCCGGGTTTATTGTATTGAATGCAGAGCTGAAATCCATGAACAGGATGCGGGCATATGTGTTTGCGGACTCCAGGTGGTTCAGAATGTGATGAGTTGCTAAGTTGACGGTGTCCTCAACTGACCTGTTGGCTCTGTATGCAAATTGGTATGGGTCCATGAGTGGGGTGGTGACAGTTTTCAGGTGATTGAGTGTGATGCGCTCGAATGATTTCATGACTGCCGATGTCAAGGCAATGGGTCTGTAGTCATTGAGGCAGGAGATGGTCTTGGTCTTGGGAACCGGGATGATAATGGATTCTTTGAAGCAATTGGGTACTGAGCTTTGACAGAGGGAGGTGTTGAAGATGTTGGTAAAAACCCCAGCCAGTTCCGCAGCGCAGTGGTGGAGAACGGAGGGGCTGATGTTATCTGGGCCGGGGGCTTTATTCCTCTTAAGTCCCCTGAAGATGCTCCTCACCTCCTCCTCGTAGATGGTGAAAGGGGGAGGAGGGAGGGGGTCGGGGGGAGATGGTGGTGGAGCCGGTGCCTGCTCAAACCTCCCATAGAAAAAGTTGAGTGTATCAGGAAGCTGATTGTCGCTGTCAGGTGTGGGGGTGGGTTTCTTTTTGTAGTTCGTCATGTTTTGGAGTTTTTTCCAGATGAAACGTATGTCACTAGTAGTGATTTGTTCTTCTAGTTAGATTCGGCTCTTCTTATAGCAGATCTCAGTTTGTATTTGGCAGCCATATATTGTTCTTTGTTTCCTGCCAGATGTGCTGAGTTTTTCTCCTTTCTTAATTTTTTAATGTCCTTGTTAAACCACGGTTTATTATTATTGTAGTGTTTGGCTTTTTTGAGTGGTATGCACAGGTCCACGCAGTAGTTAACGTATGACGTCACTGCAACGGTGGCGTCGTGGAAGTCACCTGCAGCATGGAAAACATTCCAGTCTGTGCACGCGAAACAGCCCCATAGTTTTTCGATGGCTTCAGGGGACCAGCACTGGACAAGTTTTGTTGGTGTCTTGGAGGGTTTGACTTTGTGCCTGTATTGTGGAATTAGCAGCAGCATTGCGTGGTCGGACCTGCCCAGCGGAGCCCTCGGGAATGCACGGTAAGCCTCTTTGATGGTAGTATAGCAGTGGTCCAGTGTGTTGGTCCCTCTGCTGGGGCAAATTACCTGCTGATGGTAGCCGGGGAGCTCAGTTGACAAATTGGTCTGGTTAAAGTCCCCAAGGACGATGACTGCTGTGTCCGGGTGTGAGTTTTCCACTGAGGAGACGTAGTTGGCTAACTCGGCTGTGGTGGTGTTAGCGTTAGCCTCAGGTGGAATGTAAACACAGATCATAATTACTGATGCGAACTCCCGTGGGAGGAATGATGGTCTGCATTTGACAGTGATGTATTCCAGGTGCGGGGAGCATACATGGGTGAGTTCTGTAGAATTTGTACACCAGCGTTCATTGATCATTATGCAAACGCCACCGCCTTTTGCCTTGTGCGATAGTTTGGATGATCTATCGGCACGATGTAATGTGAAACCTGGAAGTGTTACCGCTTGGTCAGGTACTGATTGATCCAGCCTGGTCTCTGTCAGGCAGATGGCAGAGCAGTCACTGTAGTCTTTGTTAGTTTGTATCATAAGTTGGAGTTCATCCATTTTGTGCCGGAGGGATCTGACGTTTGACAGCAGAAGGGCTGGGAGCGGTGGCCGGTAAGGGCGTTTCCTGAACCTGGCAAAGGTGCCGGAGCAGCGGCCCTTTTTGGCCGGCAGCCATGATGTAGAGTGGCTTGAGATGTTTAAGTTCCATAATTTCTCCTCCAGCAAGGATGTAGATGGGCCCAAATCGCTGAGGTTTAAAAGCTCCGAACGGGAGTACTGGATTAAGCACAACAATTTACAAACAAATAATGCAGACACTAAAACAGCAGACAGGAACACTGCTTGTACTGTGGCAAGCCACACGGCTGCCATCTTTCGGTTAAGGGGCTGTCCCACTGCGGTGACCTAAGTTGCGAGTTTTGAAGAGTTTAGGAGAGTTTGAAAAAATGTCATGTTGAAGACCTCCTTTGACTATGTAGAAGACCTCCTTCGACCTCCTTCAACTATGTTGAAGACTAGCTTCGACTAGCTTTGGAAAATTGGACACCGAATAGTGGAGAGTGAAGGCGACCTCCTTTGATCTTCGACCTCCCTTTGACTATGTTTAAGATGATCTATGACTACCTTCGACTCCCTTCGATTACCTTTGACTACCCTTGATTACCTACGAATAACATGCCGACCTACTACGACGTACTTCGACTAAACCTACTAGTTAAAAAAAAGTATCAATTTTTTCCATGGTGACCTTTTTTTACTCGCGGATGTTGAAAAATATGCCGCAACATAGCTGAGGCCTCGAGTACTACTCACGAGGGGACTACTCTCAAGCATGAAGGAGAGTTACAAAGACCTCCTAGGACCTCATGTCGACCATGCTGCGAGTATGAGCCGAGGGCATACTCGCCAGAACTCGCAGATTAGGTCGCTGCAGTGGGACAGCCCCTTTACTATGACTGGGATTTCTTGATCTCGTCAAAGGAAATGGTCTGCATTAATTGATATTAATGACCGCTTTATTTTGCCAAGATACATTGTATCCAGATGTCTAGTACTTGAATTATGGCAATGTGACATAGACACAAGCACCATTCCTACTTTGATTCCTGATCTATAACATCTCTTTCTCTTTATGTCATAAGGTGTTGAGATCCTGACCTCTATCCCGTGATCATTGTCTGAGATATGTGGACTTGGATTTCAGTTATGTTGGAATTGGATTTGATTTTGATGTTCTTCGACAAAACCCTTTGAGCCAACACCTAGCACATTTCCTCTTGCCGTGGGATCAGACGGCAACTGGAAACATGAAGATGGAGTTACAATGATATGACAAATAAAGGATGTAAACAAAATTATTTAAAAATTCTCTATTTACCAATCACTTTTCGCCTCCTCAATGCAATGTGAAATTCCTTATGACTATCTGAATGCCATAACATTACTTCAAATATGATTTATGCTTTCTGTTTTTGACTCTGCATTACTTAGTGATGTTTCTTCAGGCTGTTTAGTTGATTTTATTTTTGCCCTCTATGCACAACAGGTAGCAGTTTCTACATTAGAGAGATGTTGGTTTTAAGGAGATTTATTCCAAAAAGTCCATCGCCACTCTCTGGTCAGCTGTCTGCATAGGGAAATGGAAACAATGTTCTTTCATCATTAAGTGTAAATCTGGACATTCTTCTCACGCTTCCTGATCGTCTTAGTGACAATAAGACCCTTGTGGTTTCCGAACTGCAACCTGAATGTAATAGTATACAACCATGCCAATAAAGTACACAGGTTACATATGTAGTGCTATATGAAAGATTAGTTGTTCTTACTGATGATAAACAAGTAGGAGCTATTAAGCTCATTGGTCATTTTTTCTATGTGTGGCTCAGCACTTATATACTGTAGATATCTGTATCTGGACTTTCAAAAAGCCTTTCACAAGGTCCCACACAAGAGACTAGTGTGCATAATTAGAGCACATGGCATTGGGGGTAGGGTGTTGACATGGATAGAGAACTGGTTGGCAGACAGGAAGCAAAGAGTAGGAATTAACATGTCCTTTTCAGAATGGCAGGCAGTGACTAGTGGGGTGCTGCAAGGCTCGGTGCTGGGACCCCAGTTATTCACAATATATATTAAAGATTTAGACGTGGGAATTAAATGTGACATCTCCAAGTTTGCAGATGACACAAAGCTGGGTGGTAGTGTGAGCTGCAATGAGGATGCTATGAGGCTGCAGGGTGACTTGGATACGTTGGGTAAGTGGGCAGATGCATGGCAGATGCAGTATAATGTAAATAAATGTGAGGTTATCCACTTTGGTGGCAAGAACAGGAAGGCAGATTATCATTTGAATGGTGTCAGGTTAGGAAAAAGAGAGTTGCAACGAGACCTACGTGTGCTTGCACATCAGCCACTGAAAGTAAGCATGCAGTTACAGCAGGTAGTAAAGAAAGCTAATGGCATGTTGGCCTTCATTGCAAGAGGATTTGAGTTTAGGATCAAGGAGGTCCTACTGCAGTTGTACAGGGTCCTGGTGAGACTGCATCTGGAGTATTGTGTGCAATTTTAGTCTCCTAATTTGAAGAAGGACATTTTTACTATTGAGGGAGTGCAGCCTAGGTTCACCAGGTTAATTCCCGAGATGGCGGGACTGACCTATGATGAAAGATTGAGTCGACTGGGCTTGTATTCACTGGAATTTAGGATGAGAGGGGGTCGTATCGAAACATAAAATTCTTAAAGAATTGGACAGGCGAGATGCAGGAAAAATGTTCCCGATTTTGGGGGAGTTCAGAACGAGGGGTCACAGTTTAAGAATAAGTGGTAGGCCATTTGGGGCTGAGATGAGGAAAAACTTCTTCACCCAGAGAGTTGTGAATCTGTGGAATTCTCTACCACAGAAGGCAGTGGATGCCAATTCACTGGATGTTTTCAAGTGAGTTAGATTTAGCTCTTAAGGCTAAAGGAAACAAGATACTGATTTTAGATGATCAGCCATGATCATATTGAATGGTGGTGCTAGCTCGAAGGGCGGAATGGTCTACCCCTGCACCTATTTTTCTATGTTTCTATGTTTCTATGTCTCTATAGGCAGTGAATCAAGCAATCTCTCACTGTCATTATATTTTCTTGTTTTCTTCTGGGAAGATCATTATTGAACAGAAAATGTACAAAGAAAACACCAGCAGCTGTGTATAAATTACCACAGAGAGCTGAAACAAAAATTCCATCAGATCCCTGGCCTTGTTTATACTGGCAGCAAATGGGTCAGGCGAGTGCTGGCTGCAATAGACTTCTCCTAATGACGGCTTCATAAAAACTGAAGTACCACATCAGTTTTCTCAAGTGTGAAATACATCAGTAATGCAGATTGAACATTTTGGAAACCAAAGGTCTATGTCCATCAATAGTGGAAAAAAAGTCATTCAGGACTGTGAACTGAAGAATGTAAACGGACTGTAACTAAACACGTTTCTTGTTCTGACAAACACCGTTCATGATTATTACATAAATTATGAACATCATAAATAATAAGCCTTTTAATTTCTTAGACATCAGCATGAAGCAATTAGGAACTATTTGCCTAGCCTTATCTAAACTAGAACAAGATAATACTTAATTCACTTTGAAATACATTATTTAAAATTCTAAATGGTTCCAACTTAGAACATAAAAATAAACTTTTAGTAACATGAAATACATAAAATCACAGCCTTGTATTGTTCCTTTTCAGTAAAACAGAAACCCCTCATTGTGATGTACGCTTTATAATGGATTATGGTTACAGCGGACTGACCTACCAATGGCTACCTGTGCTATCCCTGGTTCAGCCATCTCCCCGGCCATTTTCAGCAATTAACGGCCCACTCCACACTCAGTTTGTGCTGCTGCTTTAATGTCGGCTGCCCATACCACCCCCAGCTTGAGCCCTTCCACGTCGGACCTACTGCTGCCACCGCCAGCTTCCTTGGCTGTTTCCAAGCCATGCCTGCTGCCGCCACCATCACCGGTGACCCTCATCTCCACTCCAGCAGCCCACGGGCCTCGACCATTGACTCCACTGATTCTCGTCTCTCCCCTGGCTGCCAGCAGGCCAGGGCCGTTAACTCACTTGGATTCCAGGCCCAATTCCAGACTGAGAGTCTGAAGAATGGTCTCAACCTGAAACGTCACCTATCAATGTTCTCAAGAGGTGATGCCTAACCTGCTGATTTACTCCAGCACCTTGTGTCCTCTTGTGTATTAACCAGCAGTTGCAGTTGTTTGTTTCTACTACTTATACAATGATAAAACCTTACTTTGTTATAGCGGACAGTCGTCAATAACGGACCCCCCGCCTCCCACCTCCATGTTATGACAAGGGATTACTGTATTAAGTCAAATCATGAACCCCCTTGTAAGTATTTCTGGGCACTTTCAAATACATTCCAAACTGCTTTGCTAAATGGAGATAAATTACAAAAAACAGGTGTGCCAAATTGTCTTCCACGTGCACTTCTCATAGGGTGTGTATTTTTGCTTTTGAGAAAATAATCTTTTTTAAACTTTGCATTATTTAAATGAAAAGGTACATTACTTTGTCAATTGCCATCTGAATCAGTTGGCTCGTGACTTTCATGAACGACTTCAACCATAATCACATAACATGTACTTGATCAGTGGCAATATTTGTATGTGTCTTATCGCAATTTATTTCACAAAGCTGGCCTGGGAATAGGAATGATACATTTCACTTTTCTCTACTCCAACACTCCCATACAGTTTTTTTCTATTAGTGCTTCTTGAGAAGCCTAATTTTTTTGGGGGGGGGGAGGGGAGAAGAAAGGAGACAGGAAGAGGAGGAGCCCGAGAGCTGAGGGAGAGCTGAGAAGGGGAGGAGACAGCAAGGGCTACCGGAAATTGGAGAAGTCAATGTTTATGCCACTAGGGTGCAAACTGCCCAAGAGGAATATGAGGTGCTGCTCCTCCAATTTCCAGTGGTGCTCACTCTGGCCATGATGGAGGCCCAGGACAGAAAGGTCGGATTGAGAATGGGAGGGGGAGTTAAAATGCTGAGCCACCAAGAGATCAGGTTGGTTAATGTGGACCGAGCGGAGGTGTTCGGCGATACGATCGCCAAGCCTACGCTTGGTCTCACCGATGTGGATCAGCTGACATCTAGAGCAGTAGATGCAATAGATGAGGTAGGAGGAGATGCAGGAGAACCTCTGTCGCACCTGGAATGACTGCTTGGGTCCTTGAATGGAGTCGAGGGAGAAGGTAAAGCGACAAGTGTAGCATCTCTTGCGGTTGCAAGGGAAAGTGCCCGGGGAGGGGGTGGTGCGGGATGGAAGGGAAGAATTGACCAGGGAGTTATGGAGGGAGCGGTCTTTACAGAAAGCAGACAAGGGGGGAGATGGGAAGATGTGGCGAGTAGTGGGGTCATGTTGGAGGTGGCAAAAATGATGGAGGACTATTTGTTGTAAGTGGCGGCTAGTGGGGTGAAAGGTAAGGACTAGGGGGACTCTGCCCTTGTTTTACAAGTAGCGGGAAGGGGAGAGAGAGCAGTGTTACAGGGTATTGAAGAGACCCTGGTGAGAGCCTCATCTATAGTGGGGTAAGGGAACCCCCGTTCCCTGAAGAATGAGGACATTTTGATGCCCTGGTGTGGAACACCTCATCCTGGGAGCAGATGCGGTGTAGACAGGGGAATTGGGAGTGGGGGGATGAAATCCTTACAGGAAGCAGGGTGGGAAGAAATGTAGTCTAGATAGCCATAGGAGTCAGTGGGTTTATAGTGGATGTTGGTCAGAAGTCTATCACCTGCGATGGAGATAGTGAGGTCAAGAAATAGTAGGGAAGTGTCCAGGTGTATTTGAGTGCCTATGGAAGTTAGTGGTGAAGCGGATGAAGTCAGTCAGTTGTGTGTGGGTGCAGGAGGTAGAACCAAAGCAATCGTCAATGTAGTGGAGGTAGAAGTTGGGGATGGAGCACTGGTACGCCTCGAACAAGGATTGTTCGCCGTACCCAACAAAGCGGCAGGCATAGCTGGGGCCCATGCGCGTGCCCGTAGCTACGCCTTGTATTTGGAGGAAATGGGAGGAGTCAAATGAGGTTATTGAGGGTAAGGACCACCTCCACTAGGCAGAGGAGAGTATCAGTGGATGGGTATTGGTTGGTTCTCCAGTCGAGGAAGAACCGGAGGGCTTTGAGACCCTCCTGGTGGGGGATGGAGGTGTAGAGTGACTGGACGTCCATGGTGAAGATGAGGGTATGGGGGCCTTGAGAATGGAGTGCCCGGAGACGACGGAGAGGGTCTGAAGTGTCTTGAACATAGGTGGGGAGGGATTTAACAAGGGGGGATAGGATGGAGTCAAGCTATGTGGAAATTAGTTCAGTAGGGCATGAACATGCAGAAACAATGGGTCAAGTTCAAGTTCAAGTGAATTTATTGTCATGTGTCCTTGTATAGGACAATGAATTTCTTGCTTTGCTTAAGCACACAGAAAATAATAGGCATTTACTACAAAACAGATAAATGTGTCCATATACCATGATATAAATATATACATACATGAATAAATAAACTGGTAAAGTGCAAATAACAGAAAGTGGTTATTAATAATCAGAGTTTTGTCCGAGCCAGGTATAATAGCCTGATGTAGCTATTCCTGAACCTGGTTGTTACAGTCTTCAGGTTCCTGTACCTTCTACCTGAAGGTAGCAGGGAGATGAGTGTGTGGCCAGGATGGTGTGGGTCTTTGATGATACTGCCAGCCTTTTTGAGGCAGCGACTGCGATAAATCCCCTCGATGGAAGGGAGGTCAGAGCTGATGATGGACTGGGCAGTGTTTACTACATTTCGTAGTCTTTTCCTCTCCAGGGCGCTCAAATTGCCGAACCAAACCATGATGCAACCGGTCAGTATGCTCTCGACTGTGCACCTGTAGAAGTTAGAGAGAGTCTTCCTTGACAATCCGACTCTCCGTAATCTTCTCAGGAAGTAGAGACGCTGATGAGCTTTTTTGATAATTGCGTTAGTGTTCTCGGACCAGGAAAGATCTTCAGAGATGTGCACGCCCAGGAATTTGAAGTTCTTGACCCTTTCAACCATTTACCCATTGATATAAATGGGGCTGTGGGTCCCCCTCCTACTCCTTCCAAAGTCCACAATCAGTTCCTTGGTTTTGCTGGTGTTGAGGGCCAGGTTATTGCGCTGGCACCATATGGACAGTTGCTCGATCTCTCTTCTGTATTCCGACTCATCCCCATCAGTGATACGCCCCACAATTGTGGTGTCGTCAGCGAACTTGATGATGGAGTTCGCACTGTGGTTCGCTACGCAGTCATGGGTATAGAGTGAGTACAGCAGGGGGCTGAGCACGCAGCCTTGAGGTGCTCCCGTGCTGATTGTTATCGAGGCTGATACATTTCCACCAATATGAACAGACTGTGGTCTGTGGATGAGGAAGTCGAGGATCCAGTTGCAGAGGGATGCGCAGTTTGGAGGGGATGATTGTGTTAAATGCCAAGCTGTAATCAATGAATAACAGCCTGACATATGAGTTTTTGTTGTCCAAGTGGTCCAGTGCGGAGTGGAGGGCCAGCGAGATCGCATCCACCGTTGATCTGTTGTGGCGGTACGCAAACTGCAGTGGGTCAAGGTTTTTTTCGAGGTAGGAGTTGATTTGCTCCATGATCAACCTCTCAAAGCATTTCATCACCACCGGCGTTAGTGCCACTGGTCGATAGTCATTGAGGCATGTCACCTTACTCTTCTTGGGCACCAGTATAATTGATGCCCTTTTAAAGCAGATGGGGACCTCAGACCTCAGAAGTGAGAGGTTGAAAATGTCCGTTAAAAACTCCCGCTTCCCGCAAATCCTTAAATTCCGACAGCGCAATTGTGGTTTCTCGGCTGTGGGAATTTAAGGATTTGCGGGAAGTGGCTGACATGAGTGAGGCCAGTGAGGGGCAGGAGAGAGGTTTTTAGACGGAGAGCACTGACAGAGGTGAGCGGGCCAACAGAAGGCACTGAAGTGGTGGCCCGTTCTGCTGTCGGGTCCCGGTGGCCGCTCGCTGGTACCCGAGCTGCTTCTATCCTTGGCTACAATGCAGTGGCTCCACGTCCGGAGCGCCGCAGCAGCGGAGAGTGAGTTACTGTCATTATCCCCGACCCCCTCCTTATCAACACTCCTGCCCTCCGTACAACTTTACACCTGGCACAGCCTCTCCACACACTGTTAAAGGAACTCTCCCTCAAATTGGTCCCTTGAACAAGTGTTGTCATTCAATAAGATGACAACTGATTCAACTTTTCCCTGTGCTCCCGTTTTTCCCACTATCTCTCCACCTGCCATCACCCTTCACCCCCCACACATTCAGTAAATTCAGAATAAAGGAGACTTGGAAGCCTCGGGCAAATTGAATTGTTACTGTCTTTAATTTTATTTTTTATTTTTACGGAGAGAACAATCTGCGCATGCGCGGTTTAAGTTTTTTTTTAAGTCGACTGACTGCTTACCCTGAGTAATCACTCACGGCACGTGCCTGTGCTAGAGATAGTGGTCTGGTGCTCGTCTGTGGGGTCATGGTCCAGGGGTAAGTAGGAGGAGGTGTCCGAGAGTTCGCGTGTGGTTTGGTGAAGATTACTGCAACACAAGCAACATATCCTGTGTAGAAATTGACCATCGAAGGTTAGCAAAATGAGTGTCCCAGGAGTCAGGTCAGGCCCAATATCCATATTTATAATATGCATGTTTAATGGTGGTGCACGGTAGGAACCATTTCTCACCATTGTGTCTCTTATGATCCAAAGCGCCCTAAACATGATTAATTACAAAGAAAAACAAATCAGCAGTTGGTGCTGAGTGGCATACAATGCCTGTTATTAAAAGCAGCTGGAAATCACAATGTGTTGCAGCTATTAAAATGAATGAATGTTGTAATTACATATTATTCCCTAGCAATGATAGTTTCCTTTAAGAAATAAACTCTAATATTGCAAGGCTAAATTGGTAGCATTTATCTGCATTTTGGTATCGTATTTCACGTATATATATTTCACTCGTAAAAGAAGAGCATTTTAATAATCTATCCTAAATAATATGTTACATTATAGGATAGCAGCATGGGACATTTATGAATGAGTCAATTTTACACGTGTTACGGTTTTCAGATTACTATTTAATTCTTCGACAAAACAAATCAGGTGAAAAGAGATTCAAGAGCTCCTTAATTACAGATGCAGTCAAATGATACTAGTCTTACAAGCAGCCAAAATATTCTGCAGATATTATGATTGAAATATGTAATCAACACATGCTATTTTATTTTAAACACTATAACATAGAGCACACATTCAAATGTAATTGAAAAGTTACAGCTTCAAGAGTTTAGAGGAAAGTTACGTTCGAGTGAGGATAAAGGTTGCCTCCAAATTTTATTTTCCTTTTCTTTGGCACTTTTTTATTTATTTTGTCAAACAAGCTCTTATCTCATATAAAAAACACATCCAGGAAATAAGACTTTACTGTCCATTCGGAAACAATTGGTATATATGTTTTCCCATTTATACTAACTCAATCAAGATGAAGAATGCTATTTTTATATGGGGTCAGGAGACTCTAGTTGGCTAGAGTATAAGAATATAACTGTAGGTGAAATACAATAACCTGTTTTCAATTGAATAAAACAAAATGCTGGTTAGTGCTAATAATACAATTATTTAACTAATTTATTATTAATAACACTACTATTAGAATAATCTTTTGAAATTCAGAACATTGAAACTAAATTGGATAGCTGAAAAATGGGTATTAACATTCAATTAGTATGTGCCCATTGATTGCAAATCCATGCACATAACATGACTGTGACTGAGTCAGATATGGCACAAAATTGCAGATTCAAATTACATTGAAACGCAGAGGAAAGGAAGATAGCAATTGTCCAATAAAAGCAGGAAAACATCTCTGGAAAAAATACAATGTGTGTAGAATACTTACATACACATTGCATACATTGCATACATAAAATTATTCTCAATCATTTACTATGGTAAATCATGGTTCCTCAAAGGTGGAATCCCAGATAGAGAAGGTGGTCGAAAAGGCTTTTGACACATTGGTCTTCATCAGTCAGAGTACTGAGTTTAGAAGTTGGGAAGTCATATTGCAGTTGTATAAGACGTTCGTGAGACCGCATTTAGAGTATTGTGTTCAGTTCTGCACACCATTTAATAGGAAAGATGTTGTC
Source organism: Leucoraja erinaceus (assembly GCF_028641065.1). NCBI lineage: Eukaryota > Metazoa > Chordata > Chondrichthyes > Rajiformes > Rajidae > Leucoraja > Leucoraja erinaceus. The sequence continues at coordinate 30,979,130 of NC_073388.1, read as the reverse complement.
AAACTGGAAAGGGTACAAAAAAGATTTACGACGATGTTGCCAGGACTCGAGAGTCTGAGCTATAGGGAGAGCTTGAGTAGCCTGGGACTCTATTCCTTGGAGCACAGTAGGATGAGGATGATCTTATAAAGGTGTATAAAATCATAAGAGGAATAGATCGGGTAGATGCACAGTCTCTTGCCTAGTTTAGGCAGGGCCGGATTTACGTATAAGCTTCACAACCTTAAGCTTAGAGCCTCGAGATCTAGGGGGGGGCCTCGCAGAGACATATTTGCCAATAGGCTTCAATAGGCTGAAGGCTAGGGCCTCGAAATCTAGGGGGCCTCCGGCCAAGGCAGGACACCTGCCATTCAACTCTGGGCAGACCCCCCTCTCTATCTCTCTCTCTCCGTCTCCGCCCGCCATCCATTTCCATGTATATCACACACACACACACACACACACACACACACACACACACACACACACACACACACACACACACACACACACACACACACACACACACACACACACACACACACACACACACACACACACACACACACACACACACACACACACACACACACACACACACACACACACACTTTCTCTCCTGGGATTAATAAAGTTCTATCTTATAGTATCGTGTGTGTAGGAAGGAACTGCAGATGCTGGCTAAATTGAAGATAGACACAAACAGCTTGAGTAACTCAACAGGCCAGACAGAATCTCTGGACAAAAGGAAATTATTACATTTTGGGTTGGGTCTGAAATAGGTTCCTGCACACCTTTGGAATGTGGAGGGAAACAAGAGCACCCGGAGAAAACCCATGCGATCAAAGGGAAAAGGAGCAAACTCCATACAGACAGCACCCATATTCAGGATCAATTCTGGCTCTCTGACACTTTTAGTCAGAAACTTTATGGCCAATGTACTGCCCCATAGTCTTGAGCTTAATTAAAACATACAGTAGCTGTAAAGGGGGACATAGCATCACTTGGAGATTTAAAACTGAAATGGATACTTTCATTTGTTTAGTAACCAAAGTTATCAACGTATAATTTTTTGTGTGTTGGAAAACAAAATATAGTGGCACCGCTGGTAGACATGCTGCCTCACATGCCACCGATCTGTGTTCGATACTGTTATCGGGCACCGTTGAATTTGCACATTCTCCCTGCAAGCGTGTGGGTTTCCTCCCACATCCCAAAGACGCATTGGCTTTGTAGCTTAACTTGTCTCTGTAAAATTGCCCCTAATGTGCAGGGACTGGGTGAGGAAAGTGGGATAACAGAACTTGTGTGAATGGGTAGACAAAAATGCTGGAGAAAGTGAGCGGGTGAGGCAGCATCTATGGAGCGAAGGAAATAGGCGATGTTTCGGGTCGAGACCCTTCTTCAGACTGATGTGAGGATGGGGGGAACAGGAAGAAGAAAGGAAGAGGTGGAGCCAGTGGGCTGAGAGATAGCTGGGAAGGGGAGGAGAGAGCATGGATTACCTGAAATTGAAGAAGTCAATGTTATACCGCTGGGGTGGAAACTGCCCAAGCAAAATATGAGGTGCTGCTCCTCCAATTTACGGTGGGCCTCACTCTGGCCATGGAAAAGGCCCAGGACAGAAAGATCAGATTCAGAATGGGAGGGGGAGTTGAAGTGCTGAGCCACTGGGGAGATCAGGTTAGTTATTGCAGAGCGAGCAGAGGTGTTGGGTAAAGCGATCTCCAAGCCTACGCTTGGTCTTACCGATGTAGAGCAGCTGACACCTGGAGCAGTGGATGCAATAGATGAGGTTGAAGGAGGTGCAGGTGAACCTCTGCTGCACCTGGAAAGACTGCTTGGGTCGTTGAATGGAGTCAAGGGGGGAGGTAAAGCAACAAGTGTAGCATTTCCTGCGGTTGCAAGGGAAAGTGTCAGAGAGGTGGTGGTTTCGGTAGGAAGGGACAAATTGACCAGGGAGTTACGGTGGGAGTGGTCTCTGCGGAAAGCCAACAGGGGAGTAGATGGGAAGATGTGGCCAGTGGTGGAAAATCAGTGGGTAAGGCAGCTTCTATGGAGCGAAGGAATAGACGACGTTTCGGGTCGAGACCCTTCTTCAGATTGATGTCGGGTGGGGGGACATGAAAAATAAAGGAAGAGGCGGAGACAATATGCTGTGGGAGAGCTGGGAATGGGAGGGGAAGGAGGGAGAAAGCAAGGACTACCTGAAATAAGAGAAGCCAATGTGCATACCACTGGGGTGTAAACTACCCAAGCAAATATGAGGTGCTGCTCCTCCAACATGCAGTGGGCCTCACTGCCCATGGAGGTGGCCCAGGACAGAAAGGTCGAATTCGGAATGGGAAGGGGAGTTGAAGTGTTGAGCCATCGGGAGATCAGGTTGGTTATTGCGAACTGAGTGGAGGTGTTGTGCGAAGCGATCGCCAAGACTGCGCATGGTCTCACCGAGGTTCATCACACGCTGAATAATCCAAACACGTTTTTGTTTGGAAATGGAAAGAATTAATAGAAATTGCATTCATTCCAACGTGTAAAAAGAGTTGAGATATTGTATTATGATTTTGCTGCATGTCATTGTGGTATATATCATGTCTTGATTGGTGAATATGTTTAGTTTGTGACTTTATTTGAAGCAGAAATAATATGTGAATGCATCATTGAGCATAATTCCGACTGGTAACTACGCACTTCGTCCGAGCACATTCACGCACGCTTCATGCAAGCCATCTTAAATGACCACCTAAACTGTCATTTGGCAACTTAAAATTCTGCCAAGTTTGCCCGGCTGACAACAGAGAAAGAAAATTAGGTGAGAGCCTGCAAGGTGTATAATATTCATAGGCCTTTCTTACATATGCTGTCACAACGCACTGTAGTCTCTAAACAACCCTTCAGTATTTTTCTTGCCCTCCATTTCAGAATAACAGTGTTTTAAGCCAATAACTCGACACTAGCATTGACAATAAATAAATATATAAAAAGTGCAGCTTTCCAGCTCCTTATCTCATTGGCCACGCTCGGCTGCAAATCGGTGTCAATCTGATGGTCCATCTTCCTCTAGTCGTGGGGTGGGGGGTTGGGAGGGGCCTCACAAGTGGAACAATTTAGGGCCTCTCTTCATCTAAATCCGGCCCTGAGAGTAGGTGAATCAAGGACCAGAGGACATGCGTTTAAGGGAAAAGGGAAAAGATTCAATAGGAATCTGAGGGGTACTTTTTTCACACAAAGGATGGTGGTTGTATGGAACAAGCTGCAAGAGGAAGTAGTTGAGGCTGGCACTATCCCAAATTTTAAGAAACAGTTGGACAGCTATATGGATAGGACAGATTTGGAGAGATATCTATCAAACACATGCAGGTGGGACTAATGTAGCTGGGACATGTTGGCCAGTGTGGGCAAGTTGTCTGAAGGGTCTGTTTCTACACTGTATCACTCTATGACTCTCTGACTAGAGAGTTATGACTAAGCTTGATCGTAAGAGGAATTATCTATTCTACCTGGGTATAAAATGGTCATTCTATTCAACCTTAAATAATCTCTCCAGTTAGTCAGTAATAACCATGGTGATGATTTGCCAGAGATTTCAGCAGACAGGCTGCGTTATAGACAAGACTGCATTGATTAAATCTTACAGACAGCCTTTGAGGAGGACACTGCAGATGCTGACAATATATTTGGAAGTGAATCCGAATTGGGAGATAATATGGGAGGGAGTGAACTATAAAGTTTTTTTCTTCACTGCATCTGAGTCACCGGTGAAGGAGAAAACTAGATAACACCTTTCTTCCTTGGTGATCATTGATGTCATCCATCTGACATCAGTGAGAAGAAATCCAGTTCACCATTCATCACAAAGGACATAACTTATCACACCTCCACCACTACCATTATTGTGTCCATTTAACCACAATACAAAAATGAAAGCCATTGCAAGTCAAATCTATGAATGAAAGATTCCATAAGCATAATAAATCATATGCATAATAAATGTAATTTATCTTTCTTGGAGTTTCATTCTGCCCATCTTCCACTTCCTTTGTTCCATCTAACTACAGCTACGTAGTTCTCTCACAGCAACCGCAACATTGATAGTGAAATATTCATTCCATTCAGTGGAGAAGATTGCAGATGCCCTCACGGGAAGTTCTTGTGCACATTCAGGCTTTGAATAACAAACTAGTGACTGTACTATCTCACCAGTACCCACTGCTGCCAAAATGCACCTTGCCTTTAAGAAGTGTGGCCAGGATTTAAGGCAGCAGGTTAGCTGTTAATTGGAGGTAGCCACACATGAAATTGGCCCCTGGTGATAAGTTCAGTCATTGACTGTCGTGGTTACCACCTGCTGGGCAAAACAATCATGGAAATGAGTAGGTGACATAAATTTGTCCTGCTGCCTTCATTGTAAGTGCTGCCATGGGTTAATTGTGCACTGCAATTCCCATGCGTGTTGTCAGGGTCCAGCTAATTTACCCCCAACAGTTTCTCATTTAAAGTTTCAGAAGTAATTCAGTGCTTTGGTGTAGTGACACAAATTTATTTTTGTTAAGGTCTCTTTAGATTCATATATAAGAGGATTCTACACTAAGAAATGTTTTGATGCTGCATAGGAGCCAAAGGTTGATCAGGGTATATCTTTTGATTTGTTTGTAATAATTGGCTGGAAAATAGCTAAAGAGCTACATTCTATTTCATCAAAAGGCAAATAAAATGTTTGGTGGACCATTAGAAAAGAGTGTGTGAAGATCTGAGGGTCAGAGCTAAAACAGGTTCAATATTCAACGTATTTTCAGTAATATTAAACTGTAAGATTTTATGAACTAAAATAATAACAAAATAATAAAATAAAGTAACTGAGAGGAATAAACCTGGTTTATCATCTGGTCAATTTTGTGGAAAAGATATTAGTATTGTTGCAATGATGGCACTTAAATAATCTGAATACCTTTCACATAGCAATGGATATCTTTATTTTTGTAATGGAGCATCTCAACTATAAAGTGATTTACCAGGGAACCAGAAACTTTGGGCAATCTGCAGTCAAATGAAGATGCTAATTAAAAATTAAGATTCCACAGTAGAATATTAATTCAAATACATAAAATGATTGCACCCATTAGTGAGGTCATGGTAGTTTTGTTGCATGTCTCTGGTTTTCTATCAGCTGACAACTAGCAATGTATGCTTTTAAAGTAGCCTTAGAAGGCTAAAACCATTCATATGGAAGGAATAATAATAATAATAATAATAATAATAATAATACATTTTATTTGTATAGCGCTTTTCAAGGACTCAAAGTCGCTTTGGAATGCTGATTCTTGCATTAAATTGCAAAGTGTAATATTGCTTACAGTTGTGTATCTTTTATAAACTAGTAGTGAGCAGCTCTGCAATCTGTACAACTGTCCTCAGTGCCTTGCAAAATTCTTTAATTAAGAATGTCAGGATTATTGATTGCTATGCCCAAAACATATTGATCGTGCAGGTTAGTGGTTATTTATTTCACAGTTTTGAATTATATTGAAAACTATTGTCAGGGTAAGTGTTGCAGACATTATTTTTTATGATTGATCAATGTATTAATATGTGCAGGTAATTGCTATTAGGATACATTCTCCTTGAATGACCCAAAAACATTTGATGAAGAATTCAAAGTTAACCTCTGATGTAAAGATATAATCAGTTGTTACCAGAAAGAAAAGGTAGTATTGTATCTTTTCATCAGTATTGATTCCAATCAGAGGGCCCCAAAAGTAGTTTACCCCTCACATTTCAAAACCACAGTAAAAGTCAGAGAAGGAAGAATTAGGATACCTTATTTAGCTATTGATTTTTGGGCGATCCAGGCATGGACAGCATTTATTACTCACCCCTAAATACCTTTGAAAAGATAATAGCACACCACCTTCTCAAACTGCTGTGTTCCTTCTAATGAAGCCACTTCCATGGTAGCATTGGATTGGAATTTCCAGATTTCAGACCCTGAGATGATCATGACCAGTAATATATTTCCAAGTCAGGATGGCACACAACTTGGAGAAGTGCATGATGGTAATGCACTTCCCATATGTCTGATGTCCTTGACCTTCTTGGTGTAGAATAACTTAGGGAGCATCAGCAGAAGGTTTGTACTGCAGTCATTCTGCTCCGGTGGTGTGGGAATCATTTTTTGGAGATGTGAATTGGGAAGATAACCTGTTGTAAAGGAGGCTGCTTTGTCTTGAATGGTGGTGAGCTTCTTGAGAGTTTTTGGAGCTGCTTTCATCCAGCCTAGTGGAGAGTATTCCGTGACTTCACTTGCCTGGCTTTGACCCTGCTCCCTCACCTCTCTTTCAACTTTCTCCCCCCAACCGATCAGTCAAAACAAGGGTCCTGACCCAAAATGTCACTTATCCATGTTCTTCAGGCATGCTACCTGACCTGCTGAAGTTTGGTTCCAATTGTTCTTAAGCCCTATCCATGATAAGCCCTATCCAACAAGGCTAAATAAAACTGCTGCCTCACAGGTCTGGTGACATGGATTCATGTCCTGCCCTCAGACATTGTGGGTATGGACTCACGTTATTATCTTTGTGACCATGTAGGCTTTCTTCAGCTGTTCCAGTTTCCTTATACATCCCAAGACATGCAGTCTGATAGATTAATTGGCCATTGTGTAAGTGAGGCATAGAATCTGGAGGACAAAATGGGTAAGTGGGAAGAATAAAATGCGATCAGTGTCACTTTAGTGTAAATGGGTGTTGATGGATGTGGTGAGCCAACAGACCTGTCACCATGTAGTATGATTATGACTTAATCTTCATAAGTTTAAAAGTAAATGGAGCAGAATTAAGCCATTCGGCCCATCGAGCCTACTCTACCATTCAACCATGGCTGATCTATTTTTTCTTCTCAACCCCAATCTCCTGCCTTCTCCTTTACTAATCAGGAACCTCTCAATCGCCACTTTAAATCTTTAAATAGGTCCTGCAAACATTGTAGGTCTTCATTGACTGCTTTCATAAATAATCAACTAATTAATATTTACACTTTAATATTCATACCTAATCTTTGGCACTTGCAGTCTTTTGGTGATTGTTTCAACTAGTTTTAAATAGTGCCATGGACCGTCTATGATTTAGAAGGCATACAATAAAGACACGTATTTCCAGACCTCCAGCAATGGACCAGTTAATGAATGTGTAAAGCTATACTGGGCCATCACACTCATTCTTTGTGAAGAAGCATCTTACTGCTGAAAAAATGTTGAGAATCTAAAGAATTACAGTCTTCATTTAATCTCAAGCTTCCAAATATTGTACATTCTCAGCACAGAATAAGCATTTTTCTTCATCTTATCTGCATCTAGGTGCGATTAAGTTAATTTATGTTTTGGATTTCAAATGATCTCAAAGTACTTTGAGAGAGCAAGTGAACAGAATTCCTGGACACAGTTGGTTTAGCAGACTTGTGTGCTATGCAAATGATAAGGAAAGAAAAGGATGAATTGTACAGAAGGCCAGTATCGGAACAGCAAATGCATATTTAGATAAACCGTGAGAGCGAAATGCAGGCATGAGTTAAAATAAATTTGAAATTAATATAAAAACAGTAAGAAATTTTGAATTGAAAGCATTAGAGATCATCAGGCATGCAGGCATGTAATGAGGATAGAATTAGGACAGTTGGATAATGGATGAAATGTTGGATGGAAAGTCAGCTCAGGTTGAACAGAACATTAAAGTCTTTTTTTTTTTTTTTTTTTTTTTTTTTTTTTTTTTTTTATTTTATTAGAAGTTAATACAGCATAAAACAGTACAGTGGCGCCTAATTTTAGGTGCCAACTATGTAATACCGTAATCCATTCTATGTACAACCTCTAGTTTTATGTTATAAGAAAAAAGTAAGCAGATCAAGAAAAAGAAAGCAATAGAAAGGGGAAAAAGTGGAAAAATAGATGGCAGAGAGTAGAAAAACGTGAAGTGTGTATATAAAAAATAAAAAAAGGAAGAGAGAAAGAGGAGAGTAGCAATAGAAGAGAAGGCCCCTTAAAAGAGAATTTTTCAAATCTGTATTCGGAGATGTAGATCTATCCGCGTCATGAACTGAAATCGGCAATCCTTACGGCACCGCTGCATCACATGATTCCAAAAAGTCGATGAAAGGAGACCAACTCTTTAAGAATTGGTCATATTTATCTATTAGTCGGAGTCTCATTTCTTCAAGGCGTGCTATGTCCATCATATTCCTAATACACATTTTAACAGTTGGTGTTGTTGTACTTTTCCAAAATTTAAGTATCAATTTCTTTCCAATTATTAACCCATAATTAAAAAAAACATTTTGAGCTTTATTTAAATTGGTATCTTCTCCTATTATTCCAAATATAATCCATTCCGTTTTGGGTTCTATTCTTGACTTGAAAATCTTTGTAAATATATCAAATATATCACTCCAAAATTTATTCAACTTTGTACATCCAACAAATGAGTGTGTTATATTAGCGTTTTGAAACAAACATTTATCGCATCTGGGAGAGACGTTTGGATAAAATTTGTTCAACCTCGTTTTTGAATAATATAGTCTATGTAATAATTTGAATTGAATTAAATTGTGTCTTGCATTAATAGAACAGTTATGTGTGTTCATCAAATATTTTTCCCATCTATCCTTCGAGATCTTTGTCATTAGCTCTTGTTCCCAATCTTCCCTTAATGCTTCTGTTGAGGGTGATTCTCTATTTAATATATTATTATAAAAGTATGATATTAATTTTTGTGAATCAGCCTTAATATTCATTGCTTCTTCTAAAGGATCTAAAATATAGTTTGAAATCTATGTGTATGTTTCTTCATAAAGTCACATACCTGTATATATTTAAAATATTGATTATCCTTCAATTTAAATTTTAATTTTAATTGTTGAAATGATAACAGTTTGCCCACTTCATACATGTCCCCTACTTTCCTAATCCCCAGTCTATCCCATTGCTGATATGTGTTGTCGATGAGAGAAGGTTTGAATGCGGGGTTGTTCAGTAGTGGGGTTAGTACTGATAAATTATTTAATTTCAAGGATGCTTTTATTTGTTTCCAAATTCTTATTATATTGTGAATAATTGGGTTCTTCTTATATATTATACTATTCAATTTTATCGGTGAGAGCAGGATCGTTCCTATATCGTGCGGATAGCACTCCTCTTTCTCCATTCTTATCCACTCCAACTGCTGAGTGGAACTATCTAGCCAGTATATTATGTTCTTAATATGCACTGCCCAGTAGTAATATATAAAGTTAGGTAATGATAAACCCCCCCACTTCTTTAGATTTGCACAACTGCTTTCGTTGAATTCTATGTGTTCTGTAGTCCCATATAAAATTAGTGATAGTGGAATCTAATTTTTTGAAAAAAATATTTTGAATATATATTGGAATTGCTTGAAACAAATATATTAATTGTGGTAGGAAAGTCATTTTTATAGCGTTAATTCTGCCTATCAATGAGAGTGGAAGCGTTTTCCAAAATTTAATCGTATCATTCAGTTTATTTAATAGTGGTATAAAATTGGCACTAAATAATGATTTGTGTCTTCTCGTAATTTGAATAACCAGGTACTTGAAATTTTTCTGTTGCAATTTTGAAGGGGAATTTTAGTAAGTGTCTCGAATCCTGTGGTTTTAAAGACATAATTTCGCTTTTATTCCAATTTATTCTGTATCCTGAAAAAGAGCCGAATTCCTCAATTAGTGTTAATAAGGTGGGTATACTCGTTTGTGTATTAGTAATATATAAAAGGATATCATCCGCGTATAATGAAATTTTATTCTTTGAGTCCTTGCGGTTATATCCGTGAATATTCGGGTGATTTCTAATCCTTTCGGCCAACGGTTCTATCATAAGGGCAAATAGCAATGGTGATAAGGCACACCCTTGCCTATTACCCCTTGATAGGTAAAATTTTGGAGATAGTGTATTGTTAGTTAATATTCTTGCCGTAGGTCTGTCATAAAGTAGTAGTTTAATCCATCTGATAAAATTCTCTCCCATATTAAATTTTTGGAGTACCTTGTATAAATACTGCCATTCTACTTGATCAAATGCCTTCTCTGCATCCAACGTGACCACTGAGATATCTTCATTGTCCTTCTTATGAGAGTACATTATATTAAAAAGCCTTCTCAAATTATTAAATGATTGTCTTTTGGGTATAAATCCCGTTTGATCCGTATTTATTAAATTGTTAATATAATTATTTAGCCTTCTAGCTAGAATCTTTGCTAAAATTTTCTGATCCGTATTTAGAAGTGATATAGCTCTATAAGAACCAGGCTCGTCTAAATCTTTATCTTTTTTTGGTATAAGCGTTATTGTTGCTTCTGCTAGGGTTTCTGGTAGTTTATTTTCAGTATAAGCCTGCGTGTATAAATTAAATAATCTTGGTACAATAGACTCCTGAAATCTTTTATAAAATTCATTACTAAAGCCATCTGGTCCTGGGGTCTTCCCATTTTTTCAATGAGTTTATTATTTGTTTTATTTCTTCACTAGTAATCCGTGCTCCTAATTGCTCTTGTTCTAAACTACCCAATTTTGGGAGCTTGCAATTATCTAAAAAATTTGTAATTTTACTTACATCTGTCTTTATTTTGGATGTGTATAAATTATGATAAAATTGGGCAAACCTCTTATTAATATCCTTAGGCAATGTTAGCAACTCACCATTGTCCGATTTAATTTTTGTAATAGTTTTTTCCTTTTCTCGTTGCTTCAGTTGCCTCGCAAGCAGTTTATGTGGCTTATCCCCAAATTCGAAGTGCACTTGTTTTGTAATTTGGAATACTCTTATTACTCTAGCCGATAATATTCTATTGACTTTATATTTCAGTAAAGTTATCTTATTATGTTTATTTATGGTTGGGTCAGTTGCATTGTCCAGTTCTAGTAATTTTATCTTCTGTTCTATCCGCTGAAGTTCTCTTTTATTTTCCTTATTTTGAAAACTTTGGTAAGAGATTATGACACCGCGAATATATGCCTTGAAGGTTTCCCATAATAGCGGTGCAGAAATACCCGGTGTGTCATTTGTTTCGAAAAAAAGTTTTGTTTGTTCTTTTATATACTCATAACCCTGCGGGTTATTTAATATGTGTACATTGAACCTCCTAAAAGGCTTTATACTCGGCATTCCCTCAATTTTAAGTATAAAAGTCAATCGTGAGTGATCAGAAATAATACTATTATGATATGATGGTTCATTCGTATACGGGATCAATTTTGTGTCCAGTAAGAAATAGTCAATTCGCGAATAAGTTTTGTGAACTGATGAATAAAATGAGTATTCCCTACCACTTGGATTTGCTATTCTCCAAACATCAGCTATGTTATTATTTTTTATATAAGTATTTAGAAATTCACAGGTCTTGGTTTTAACAAGACGCTTCCCTAGCTTTATTGATTTATCTAAATATGGATCTATAACACAATTGAAATCTCCCCCCATTATTATATTTTGAAAATTATGCTCTGCGATTAAATCTATTATTTTCCTAAAAAATTGTGGGTTATCAAAATTAGGCGCGTAAATATTTATCATAGTTAATGGTGTATTGTAAATTTCTCCTGTGACTATAACATATCTTCCCTCTTTATCAGATATGGAATTCTTTAATTTAAAAGGTATGCCCTTCCGAATTATAATTAAAGTCTGTTTAATTATATTTATAGGGAATATGATAGAGTGGTGTGCAGCAATGGTGGAATAGTCATGAAGTCAATTGAATGGCTTTCCCTTGCAACTGATCAAAATCTAGAAAGTGAATATCTATTGTCGAAAGATAATAATACATTGTTTAATGTAGTTATTGAAAATTATTTTGATTTCTATTTGAATAGAAGCATAAACCTATGCATGTACTGGCAATTTCTTTAAAACAAAGAATAATGCATGTCTGTAATGATACATGAGGACTTTTGTTGGGAATGTAACAATGCAGAATTTTACCGGTGCAATGCCATTGCGTGTTTCTAGTCATGGTTCAGTTTCAGTCCAAGAAAAGTTTAGGACTGAAGACACAAAGGGCTGGAGTAACTCAATGGGTCAGACAGCATCCCTGGAGAAGACAGATACTAGGTGATGTTTGTGTTGGTACCCTTCTTCAGACTGAATGTAGTGGGGGAGAAAGCTGGAAGAGAGGACGGGCAGAGCAAAGTATAGCATGTAATAGGTGAACACAGGCAATAGGGTGTTTTGATACGCAGATGGTTAAACAATGGCCAGAGATATTAAACAAAGAACAGAATGTTGGAACCAAAAGAATTCTGAAGCCAGAGGAAGGAAAGTAGTTGGAGAATGGAAAAGGAGAAGTAGGTATTAATTCTGGTGGAGGAACATGGGGGGAGAGAGGGGCAGGGGAGAAAGGGAAGTGGGGGGGAGGGGGGGGGATTAAATAGGACTTCTATGAAAGAAGGTTAGTAGAGACACAAGAGACTGCAGATGCTGGAATGTTTAGCAAAAAACAAACTGATGGAAGATCTTGGTATGTCTGGCGGAGGGAAATGGTCTGAATAAATGTCCCATCCCAATACGTGGTCTGCCCATTTTCCTCCAGAAATGCTGCCTGGCCCATTGAGTTGCTCCCGTTTTTTGTTTTTTGAGTTAAGGACCGTGTTTTGTGTGCTTACCTAATTATGGAAAAGAGATTTATAAAGCCACCTTCAGTTCTCAAAATTAGCTTTGTTTAAATAAAGCACACTGGTGGCCTCGACCATTTGAGTATTTTGATTATCTGATGATTAGTTCAGGATGAGGCATAAACTTCCTGCTGTGAATTGAGAACCTCCCACTGTGCAATGTTTCTGTTTTTCTGCTTGTTGACTGAGGGACTGAAGTATATGCTGTTTATAATGGAGATGAAATGTTTGTGGAGTGCCCAAGGATGAATACATTGAAACCCTGCCTGTCTCCTTCCTTCAAAAGTTGACAATTTCATGGCTGAACCAGAACAGCGGGAAGGGGAGAATATGATATTTGACTGTTTGAAGAATTAGCCTACACTAGACTGAAGCCAAGAACTTGCAGTCAGCAGTCAACATGTTCATGAATGTTTACTTGATCAATATTCTTTACTTCTCAAAGGATACTGCTATTGCAAGGGAGATATTAGGATGAATGTTCGTCGGTGTTACACTAATTCTGACTGAGATATTTTTATCCAGTTTTACACTGGATTAGTTCAAGGTATTTAAAACATCAATTAAATCAATAATCACTTAGTAGATTGGATTAAATTGAGCAAGAGATTTCTCTGCTTCAAAGATGCTCAAGTGTATGTTATTTACTTCCTTTAGAATTGAGGCAGAAAAGATGACTTATTTTCATGCTTTTTTATGGATCATTTCTAAGAACATCCTGTACTTGATCGTGGAGTTACAAATGCACTTATATTTTAAGCTGAACATGAACAATCTCGATTTTTCCAGCATCTGCAGTTCTTTCTTAAACAATCTCTGAGGTAAAGTCACTGCAGTTCTGGTTTGAATCAAATGGCACTAAAATACACCTTTGGAACTCAGGGAATCTGTTTAACATTTGTGCTGACATTTAACAAATATCTGGCTAGCTTCAGTTTAAACATTTAGAGAGCTTTGTGTTCAGGCATGAACAAAGCTCCATTCTAGGCTAACAGTCAGCACAAGCCTAGCATATGTAATCTATAATTTTGTTTACATAGTTGGCTTGATTGTCACAGGAACAAACTGCATTTCAGTACAAGATCTGCTGAAGAAATGTCTAAAGTTAATGCCAGTAAAGCTGTGACATTTAATCAGCAGCCGATGATTTAGCTTGTCCGATGGAATCAGATTCGATCAGCACATGGGAAACTATTCAGTAGGGTATGTTTGTGGTTTGGGAAGATGTCATATATATGGCAAGACCTACAGAACATCGATATGTGGACTTATAAGCTGACAAGAACATTTTTCACCATACACTGCCAGGCAACACAGTAACTATCAAACAAGAGTGAATATAATCACGTTTTGGCGGATGCAAAGACGACAAACAAGTTTTCTGAACTGATTTATTAACACAATCACTCCTTGGCATACAGATCTCTGCAAACACGTCTGACCACAATGGTGGTCAGCAAACAACTGTGGCACGAACTCGAAACTGCGCGAACACAGCAGCCCCTCCCGAGTCACGTGACTGCAGCTTCCGAATGCTGGGTTCAATACCTGCATGCGCTACATGGCACCCCCAGATTCCGCGGTATGGAAACGCATGGGTAACCAGACGGTTCAACCGGATCGCGTAGTCCGAGGACACGGGGTGAGCGTAACATTCGGGACCGGAAAAACAGAACTGGAGGGACGCTTCAAACGCGAACGAGGGATGGGCGTAACAGAGGGGACCGGTGAAGCATAACCGGTAGTAACAGATGCAGAGAGCGGCAAAATGGCTGGTGGACGCCCTCTACGCCACGGAATGACCACAGCCATCGGGTTAACCTCGTCGACCTGGGCTGGCTTAAGGCGGCTGACGGAGATGAACTCTCTGCCACACATGTCATGAACGTTGAGGTACCAGTCTCTAGCATCCTGTACGGACCTTCGTACACCTGTTGCAACAGCGAGCGGTGAGCATCCCTCCAAAGGAAAACATAAGCACAATCCCGTAACATAGTAGGCACATGCACCACGGACATCCCGTGGCGGGAAGTGGGAAATGGGACCCACACGCACGCTCGCTCACGAAGGTCAGCTAGCACCGCCGAAGCCGGCACCTCCTGATCGCGGGTGGGCAGAAAATCCCCAGGTACCCGCAAAACCGAGCCATAAACCAGGTCGGCCGAGGAGACGTCAAGGTCTTCCTTAGGCGTAGTTCTGATGCCTAGGAGAACCCAGGGCAACTGGTCAACCCAATCAGGGACGTTGAGCCGGGCCTTCAATGCCGACTTAAGGTGTCTGTGAAACCGCTCCACTAAATCGTTCGACTCCGGATGATACGAGGTGGTCTGGTGCAGCTTTGCACCGTACAGCTGCATCATACCACACCACAGGGAGGACGTGAACTGGGCTCCATGATCGTTAGTGATATCTGAAGGGATCCCGAAACATGCGATCCAATTGGAGAAAATAGCATGTGCACAAGCCTCAGCGGAGGTATCAGTTAACGTTATTGCCTCCGCCCACCTGGTGAATCTATCCACGATAATTAGTAAGTGAGTGGCCCCACGTGAACACAGTAAGGGACCCACCAGGTCAACATGGATGTGCAGGAACCTGCCGTCTGGAACAGCAAAATCCTGTACGGCCGGGCGCACATGCCTCTGCACCTTGGAAGTCTGACAGGGATACAGGCACGAGCCCATGCTGCGACCTGCTTTTGTAACCTGTGCCAGACGAACTTAGAAGCAACCTGGGCAGAGGTGGCGCGGATAGACGGGTGAGCTAGGCTGTGGATGGTGTTGAAAATCCGATGCCTGCAGGTAATCGGGGCAATCGTGCAGACTTTACCCACTGAGACATCGCAAATGACTTGCACGCCTGCAGCGCCACAAGGCACCTCAGCCAGCTTGAGACCCGATTCAGCATTGCGGTAATCCTCCATGCCGGCATTGGCCCGTTGGGCTGCTGCCAGCTCTGCGTAATCCACACCTAGGTTTAAAGCGGAAACCTTGGGGACCGCCGGACGGTATAGCGCGTCGGCCACAACGTTCAGCTTCCCTGCCACATGCCGAATGTCAGAAGGGAACTTGGATATGTAGACGAGGTCCCTCTGTTGCCTGGCAGACCAGGGGTTGGACACCTTTTTTAAAGCGAACGTGAGCGGCTTGTGGTCCATGAATGCGGTAAATGTGAGGCCCTCTAGGAAATAACGGAAATGTCAAATTGCTAGGTAAAGCGCGAGGAGCTCCCAATCAAAAGCGCTGTACTTGATCTGCGGGGCCCACAGCTGCCTGCTGAAAAACGCCAGTGGCAGCCAGTGATTACCTACCCGCTGTTCGATGACAGCACCCACCGCAACGTCCGACGCGTCCACAGTGAGGGCCGTGAGGGCCGATGCCCAAGGGTGTACCAGCATGGTGGCATTGGCTAGTGTGGTCTTAGCCCCGTTGAAAGCTATCCGTGCCTCCTTGGACCAAACCAGGTCCTTAGCTTGCCTGCCAGACATTGGAACAACAGCCACATGATGGCGGCTGCCGACGGGACGAATCGGTGGTAGAAATTGACCATTCCGATGAATTCCTGCAGGCCCTTGACAAATATTGGCCTCGGGAAATGATGGATTGCGTCGACCATCTCAGGCAGCGGTTGTGCGCCATGGCAGGTTATGCTGTGACCTAAAAAGGAGATGGAGCACAATCCAAACTGGCACTTCGCAGGGTTGATCACCAACCCGTGCTTACGTCGCCATTTGAAGAGCAGACGGAGGTGTTTAACGTGTTCAGCCTGCTGGCCTCTGGCCACCAGAATATCATCAGAATATGAACGGCAAACCGCACCCGACCTGATCCATTAACCTTTGGAATGCCTGAGCGGCCAAAAGGCATTCGTAGCCATTCAAAAAGGCCAAAAGGGGTGATGATGGCCGTCTTAGGGACGTCGTCAGGATGGACCGGGATCTGATTATACCCGCGGACAGGGTCGACCTTCGAGACGTAGGCGGCGCCCTCCAAATGAGCCGAGATATCTTGGATGTTCGGGACTGGATACCAATCTGCTGTGGTTACCGCGTTTAGATGCCTGTAATCACCGCAAGGTCTCCATCCCACAGATGCTTTAGACACGATATGCAGAGGGGAAGCCCAAGGGCTATCCAACCGCCAGGCAATACCCATGTCTTCCATAAGCTGGAACTCGTCTCGTGCGTGCACAGGCGTGAACTGGTGGGCCCGCGGTGGGAATGTCATAGACCACGCCATGACGGGGCGCGTCCCCATCGAACCGGGGCATGAGCAACCCTGGGAATTCAGTGAGAAGGGTTGCGAAAGGTTGCTGGATCTCAGCTACCTCGTCGAGTTGCTGTTGGGGTGTGAACGGATTGCGCGGCTTGGCAGGGCACAGGTCCGACAACCGAACCATTTGCCCGCCTCGCACATCGACTATCAGGGAAAACGCATGCAAGAAGTCGGCCCCCAATATCGGCTGGGCGACGTCAGCAACGGTGAACTTCCACCTATACGGGTGGGAGTCGAAATTTAATGTTGATCTGGCCAAATGGAAGGTAGCTTGAAGCCCGGCTTGAGCCCTGCCTTATCCCGGCTGATTCTGCAGAGACGTAGACCTCCTGCATGATCTCTTGTCTAACGACGGCTAGACAGGTCGGGGTCACCAATTTGGCGGATGCAAAGACGACAACCAAGTTTTCTGAACTGATTTATTAACACAATCACTCCTTGGCATACAGGTCTCTGCAAACACATCTGACCACAACGGTGGTCAGCATCGCAACTGTGGTGCGAACGCGGAACAGCACGAAAACAGCAGCCCCTCCCGAGTCACTTGACTGCGGCTTCCGATAACTGCATGCGCCAGCAGGCGCCACTTCAACGTGTCATTTATGTCCAATAGCATGATTACCATTGCAAAATCCTCAACCATCAAAATTCTGGGTTTTGCCACGGGTCTAAAAATTTATTGGAACAACAAGGTATGTATTGTGACTGCAGGAATAAGTCAGGGATTGGATATTTACCAGTGAATGGTTCCTCTACTAACACTGCATTATTATTTACAATTGGCAGGATGTCAGAAGTATGGTAATATAGTCTCTTTGATGTCTGCAGTTCTAACAATGCTGCAGAGGCTTGATACAATTATGGGCAATGCAACTCACTTCATTTGTTCCACCTTGAACATTCAATAGTTCCACCTGTGGAATGGCTGGCTCTGTACCTTCCATAAAATGTGCTACATTTGCCTTCTGCAACAACTCCAAAATCGGCAACCTCAATCACCAAGTTAACAGGGGAGTTTGTAGATAAGAACAATATCAGTTTAGTTTAGATTTAGTTTAGAGCTACAGCGCGGAAACAAGCTCTTCAGCCCACGAAGTCCGCACCAGCGATCCCTGCACATTAACACTATCCAACATACACTTGAGCAACATACTCCTGAACAGAATCCGCACCCTCCATGCAAGAACAGCCCATCACCTGCATAAGTGGGGGATGACAGACAGCCCAGCTTGCGACTGCAGACATCCAGATGAGACCATCCCTCACATCGTGAATGACTGCTCACTGAGGCTTTTACCTGGTGGGATCAAAGTCATCCACCCAGTAACTAATGCTGTCCTGGCCTGGATGTCTACCCTTGATCTACAACTTTAGGTTGTGCACGCCAGATGCAAGAAGAAGACTTGCGATATTTTTTTACATTTATACCATGTCAATTAATCGACAAACCTGCTTGTCTTTGGAGTGTGGAAGGAAACTGAAGATCTTGGAGAAAACCCATGCAGGTCACGGGGAGAAAGAACAAACTCCGTAGCCAGGATCAAACCTGGGTCTCTTGCACAGTAAAGCAGCAACTCTAACGCTGTGTCACCATGCCAACAACTTGTAGGTTCTTCTACTGGTCAAACACTATCCTGATTTGAAGATGTATAACTAGGTATACTGTACATCTTATAACTCATTACAAAACAGGACCGTGAGGGCACTTTTTCCACAGTTCCTCAAAAGAATAACTCAACCAATTTTGCAAGAGCGATGAGGGATGAACACTACATTATAAAAATCAAAATCAAACAAATATGTTTTCTTTCCATTCTCAAAATAAAAACATTTAATGCACTTGCAGTTAAAAAGCATTTTCACAAATTTTTATTTCTGATTAGAATTTTACATCAGAATAAATATCCACAAAAATATGGTGTATAACAATTTGGCTTATGATTTTATTTTATTTTGCTATACAGCCTCCCCCACTACTTCAATAACCTGCCCAAATAGTTTTCCTATTTAATTTATCAAAAAGTCCCAATTTAGCAATACCTGCCAGAAAGCTGAAATGCTCAATTATGTGAAAAAATGACTGGGATTCTTTTAACCTTATGCTGCTGTTAATTCTTCACAAAATAATGACATTGAGTTTGCTGATTTCAGGTTTCATTCAAATATTTGTCATATGTTAAAAGTTTGTGCATACCTAATTTGTGTTACTGCTAAAATATCATGAACATACAGTAGTCTCAATAACTTCAGTGGAATGTAAACAAATGAAATAGCATGCTAGGAAAAATGTTCTAAATGTAAAATTGGAAATAGTTCTTCAATTACTTTTTCCAATTCTTTAATTAAAGGATTATTTGGTTGCCCTTTGATTTGTCATGTTTCCATTACTTCTTAAGATATTGTGTTCAAGAAGGAATTGCAGATGCTGGAAAATCGAAGGTAGACAAAAGTTCTGGAGAAATTCAGCGGATGCAGCAGCATCTATGGAGCGAAGGAAATAGGCAACGTTTCGGGCCGAAACCTTTCTTAAGATATCTTATACTATCAAATTAAATCATTATTGTCCATATCTTCTAATTGAATATGCAACAGATCATTTTGAATAAAAGTTCTCAAGATAAAATAATTTCTGAAACTAAACAAAAGGAATAGAACTTCAAATTAGTGGTGTTTAAGTTTGAGAAATAAACGTCAAAAGTCTTAGTTTAGAGATACAGTGTGGACTTTTGTCTACTGAGTTTGCGCCGACCAATGATCACCAGTATGCTAGTTCTATGTCTGAATTACACTATTCATGGTGTTACACTCGGTCACAGAAGGATAGCACAGTACAGGCTCTGGCAAAGACATGGACTACAGTACAATAAGGTGATACACAGGTTGAAGCTGGTGGCTATCTGTCTATCACCCACATCTTTACTGCAACTCTTTACATTTTTTTAGTTTAGTTTGGAGATACAATGCAGAAACATGCCCTTTGGCCTACCGGATCCATGCTGAGCAGTGATCCTCGTACACTAACACTATCCTACACACCAGGGACAAATTACAATTTTTACCAAAGCCAAATTGACCTCTAAACTTTTGTCTGAAGTATGGGAGAAAACTGGAGCGCTGGAGGAAACATGGTAAACACAAGCGATCACGGGGAGAACATACAAATTCCATACAGACAGCACCCACAGTCAGGATCAAACCTATGTTTCTGGTAGTGTGCTGTAAGGTAGGACACTACTGCTGCACCACTGTGCCAACCTATTCTCCATGTGGTTCCATGTGCCCATCATCCCTTCCTAATGTTTCACTTATCAGCTTCCTCACTTTTTGGAATCCAGAATCTGTAGCCTCTTGCATCTCCGCATTTATTCTCCCACCTCACTTGAATCTATTTATCATCTGCCAGCCCCTACCACACCCCTCTCTCCCACCCCTTTATCTCCTGCCAGCTCCTGCCTATCTCCCCTTCCAGTCTTAATGCAACCTAAAACACTGATCACCCTTCTGTCTCCATGAAAGTAATTGAGCCATTTTCAAGCAATCTATTCATTCACAGTATCATTTCATGAAGCCATAAAATAAAATTGATTTATTTTTAATGTACTTTGCACAGAGCCTGTTATATACAAACATTTTCCCAAGTCCTGGGATATTTTAGGAATTTACATGCGAGTTATATTTCTTAGTGTTGATTTTTGGTCAGCTTTTCATCACACGTGTTTACTTTCCACAGTAAATATATATATTTGTTTAAAGCAAGAAATAATATTCTAAAAGAGAGAAAATATATTTATAATATATCTAATTATTTCTTCAGCATGTTTTAATGTTTTTAATGTCCATCATCTTATCCAAAACATGGCAGGCTAACAATTATTCAAATGGAATGCTGCTGCAGAGCAAACCCATGTCAGTTTGATTTAAGGACACAAGAAACCAAAATTCCAACCTGCATATGTATATCAGAATTGTGAATCTGGGTCTGGTTTTGTGCTGTCCATAATTTGTGGTTCAGTGATAGAAATCTCGCCTGCCATGCAGGGGGCCCGGGTTCAATTCACAGCAAATGCAAAGACGTTTTTCCCTTCTCTTGACTCAATTTTTACCAGCAGCTTATTTAAGGATGAGTTGCATCCTGGCCACTCCCTCTTCTCCCCTCTTCCATCTCCCATCAGGCAAAAGGTATACAAGTATGAAAACGCACACCACCAGATTCAGGCACAGTTTCTTCCAAGCTGTTATCAGGCAACTGAATCATCCTACCACAACCAGAGATCAGTGCTGAACTACTATCTACCACTTTGATTACCCTTG
Organism: Leucoraja erinaceus; assembly: GCF_028641065.1. Lineage (NCBI taxonomy): Eukaryota > Metazoa > Chordata > Chondrichthyes > Rajiformes > Rajidae > Leucoraja > Leucoraja erinaceus. The sequence continues at coordinate 30,957,893 of NC_073388.1, read as the reverse complement.
GACTATCCTTGATTGGACTTTCTTGGCTTTAGACAATAGACAATAGACAATAGACAATGGACAATAGGTAATGGGTAGGCCATTCGGCCCTTCGAGCCTGCACCGCCATTCAATGTGATCATGGCTGATCATCCACAATCAGTGCCCCTTTCCTGCCTTCTCCCCATATCCCCTGACGTCGCTATCTTTGAGAGCTCTGTTTAACTCTCTTTTGAAAGCATCCAGAGAACTGGCCTCCACCGCATTCTGAGGCAGAGAATTCCACAGACTCACAACTCTCTGTGTGAAAAGGTTTTTTCCACATCTCCATTCTAAATGGCTTAACCCTTGCACTAAACGTTATTCACTTATCACGTATCTATACACTGTAAATGGATCGATTGTAATCATGTTTTGTTTTTCTGCTGACTGATTAGCACACAACAAAAGCTTTTCACTGTACCTCGTTACACGTGACAATAAACTAAAGGTAACTGATTGTCCTGGCTCACAGAATCACCGCACAACCAAAATAGTGTGCAGCATTAGCAGACTTCAAAAATTCTGGCATTTTTGAAAATTGTATTTCAATGGAGAGTGGTAAAGATGTATTGTTTTGTATTTCAAACACTAGTGGGATTTAAATGCCATGAATTAACATTCTGGGTGGAATAGTTGCACAGCTGGTAGAGATGCAGTGTTGCTGCTTCACACCTCCAGTGAACGAGGTTCATTCCAGTCTTCTGGTGTTGTCTGCAAGGAGTTTGCACATTCTTCTGTAGGTGTCTCCTCTGATGCTCAGTTTCCTCCCATATGTTAAAGAAGGGTATATTGGAAGGTCAATTCCTCTCTGTAGAAGTGGTGGAATCTGGGCAAATGCTGTTGGGAATTTGATGAGATTGTAAAATTGATGGGGAATAGGTTCGCTCTGTGAGCTAGCATAGACTTGATGAACTGTATGGCCTCTCTCCAAGTAAGATAGTATGGAAATATGACAAAATGCTTTTCCTAGTTTCTGGGAACAATTATTTAATCTAAAATGTTTTATGTAAGACTTTAAAAATTGAAAGGCAAATGAAAGTAATATTAACCGTTTAACTTTAAATACTTAAACTGATTAGTTAAAAAGAAGGAAATGTGAACCTTTATACTGTTGGAGTACATAGTAGGAACTACCGCAATATCAGTTCTGCACATAGACTGAATTCTTTAATGGTGCTGACATTGAAAGATAATTTGCGGAAAAGATCATTTAAGAATATTAAATTAAAATATTAAGCACTGCCTTGCTGGTCAATGCAGTTATGTTATCAGCTACTTCCAACTTTATATGGACAACTTATCCATGCAAATTCTCCAGAGGTCAACTGAATGCAAGATATTTGAATAACTTCTCCTATGGCCCTTGCATTTAACCCTGGTTTGTGTTTTTCTGTAACATACCCATTCTGAAGAAAAGGCAGAACAATCTTTGTTCGGTATTTTTAATTATCTTTTCCAATCCACAATGCTTTAAAAATAGTTTTGAAATATACTCATCGCAATGTGGGAATGAGACGGCTTATCTGTGCACAACCATTCAAAATGAAATAAATGATAAGATCATCTGTGTTGTTTGAGCAGTAAATGTAGACTAGTGATACTGTGGGGTCTTTCACATCCACTTATAATCAGCATCCCACATGCTTTCTCTGACAGTGTAGCACTCGCACCATTCCACACTGGTATGCCATCATAAAACTGTGAACAATTCTCTGCATTAAGAATTGAATCCCTTACATCCAGTTCAGATGCAGGTTCTCCCACAGAGCCACAACAATATCCCGTCATTCATATATGATTTATTCTTTCATCCTTCCAGTTATCAACTATCCAGATCTTAATTTTTACATACTTAATGGATTTTAGCTCCTCAAACTTCCCAAAATGTGCTCATTCCGTTATAAATCCATTATCTTCTTTAATTTTTTGAAGAGGTTACTAGGGAAATTGATGAGGGTAAAGCAGTGGATGTTGTCTATATGGACTTTAGTAAGGCCTTTGACAAGGTTCCTCATGGAAGGTTGGTTAAGAAGGTTCAATTGTTGGGTATAAATGCAGGAGTAGCAAGATGGATTCAACAGTGGCTGAATGGGAGACGCCAGAGAGTAATGGTGGACAACTGTTTGTCAGGTTGGAGGCAGGTGACTAGTGGGGTGCCTCAGGGATCTGTGTTGGGTCCACTGTTGTTTGTCAATGTACATCAATGATCTGGATGAAGGTGTGGTAAATTGGATTAGTAAGTATGCAGATGATACTAAGATAGGTGGTGTTGTGGATAATGAAGTGGATTTCCAAAGTCTACAGAGAGATTTAGGCCATTTGGAAGAATGGGCTGAAAGATGGCAGATGGAGTTTAATGTTGATAAGTGTGAGGTGCTACATCTTGGCAGGACAAATCAAAATAGGACGTACATGGTAAATGGTAGCAAATTGAGGAATGCAGTTGAACAGAGGAATCTAGGAATAACTGTACATAGTTCCCTGAAGGTGGAATCTCATGTAGATAAGGTGGTAAAGAAAGTTTTTGGAATGCTAGCCTTTATAAATCAGAGCATTGAGTATAGAAATTGGGATGTAATGTTAAAATTGTACAAGGCATTAGTGAGACCAATTCTGGACAATTTTGGTCGCCCAATTATAGGAAGGATGTCAACAAAATAGAGAGAGTACAGAGGAGGTTTACTAGAATGTTGCCTGGGTTTCAGCAACTAAGTTACAGAGAAAGGTTGAATCAGTTAGGTCTTTATTCTCTGGAGCGCAGAAGGTTAAGGGGGGACGATAGAGGTCTTTAAAATGATGAGAGGGATAGACAGAGTTGACATGGACAAGCTTTTCCCATTGAGAGTAGGGAAGATTCAAACAAGAGGACATGACTTCAGAATTAAGGGACAGAAGTTTAGGGATAACATGAGGGGGAACTTCTTTACTCAGAGAGTGGTAGCTGTGTGGAATGAGCTTCCACTGGAAGTGGTGGAGGCAGGTTCGATGTTATCATTTAAAAATAATTTGGATAGGTATATGGATGGGAAAGGAATGGAGGGTTATGGTCTGAGGGCAGGTAGATGGGACTAGGGGAAAATAATTGTTCAGCACGGACTTGTAGGGCCGAGATGGCCTGTTTCCATGCTGTAATTGTTATATGGTTATATGGTTATATGGTTATCATTTCCTGTTGTTAGCATTACAGTATCTAAATTGAGGAAACGACAACAAAGCTTCAAATGATAACATGTCAGGCAGTGAGATTTCTTCACCAGTAATTAACTAAAATAATTTAGTGGTCTGAGAAACGACTACTGGAGTTTTCAACAGATCTTTATTCAAAAGTTCAATGTCCAGTATACAGGTTCTTCAGACGCGTCTGCCCACAACGGTGAACTAACGCGCGCAAGTGAAAAAACGCGCGCAAAACAAGCACCCCCTCCCGAGTCACGTGACCGTGGCTTCTGAACGCCGGGTTTGATATCTGCATGCGCTAGCAGGCACTGCTAGAGAGCCGCCCCCCAGAATCCGCGGTACGAAAACGCACGGGTAAACGGACGGTTTGACCGGAACGCATAGTCTGAGGCTGCGGGTGAGCGTAACATTTGGGACCGGTAAAACAGGACTGGAGGGGTGCAAAAAACACGAACTAGGACGGGTGTAACAAAGGGGACCAGAGAAACGCGACCTGGGCTAACAGGTTTAGAGGGCGGTAAAATGGCAGGTGGACGTACTCTACGCCGTGGAGTAGCCACTATCACTAGGCTATCCTCGTCAACGCGTGCTGGCTTAAAGCGGCTCACGGAGACAAACTCCTCTCTGCCACCCATGTCCAACGTGAACGTCGAGACATCAGTACTGAGCAGCTTGTATGGACCCTCGTACACCCGCTGTAACGGCGAGCGATGAGCGTCCCCACGGAGAAAAACTTAAGCACAATCTCGTAACATAGTAGGCACATGTACCGAAGACGGAAGGGAGAGTGGACGCTGGCGCACTTTAGCTGCCGCTGCTCTCTCTTCACACTGTGTTTTTGATTTTTTTTGTTTTTGGACTGAATCCTGTTTTTAATTTGTGTCTCTGTGATGTCTTTATTATTTATTTTATTCTGATTATATGTTTTATTATTCTTGTTAATCTCTGTAAGGAGTCCATGAGATTTCTGAAAGGCGCCCAAAAATAAAATGTATTATTATTATTATTATTATTATTATTATTATGCCGGGAAGTGGAAACCGGGACCAAAGCGCGCGCCCGCTCGCGAAGCTCCGCTAACAACACTGAGGTTTGAATCTCCTAGTCCTGGGGAAGAGGCAAGAAATCCCCGGGAACTCTCAAAACCGAGCTATGAACCAACTTGGCCGAGGAGGCTTTGAGGTCCTCCTTAGGCATTGTTCTGATGCCTAGGAGGACCCAAGGTAACTGGTCGACCCAATCCGGGGCGGTGAGTCGAGCTTTTAATGCCGATTTAAGGTGCCTGTGGAAATGCTCAACCAACCCATTGGACTCCGGGTGATAAGCAGTAGTCTGATGCAGCTTCGCGCCATACAGCTGCACCATACCATACCACAGGGAGGACTTGAACTGGGCCCCACGATTGGTAGTAATATCTGAGGGGACCCCAAAACGAGTGATCCAATTGGAGACAATGGCCCTCGCACATGCTTCAGTGGAGGTATCCGTTAACGGAATTACATCTGCCCACCTGGTAAACCTGTCCACGATGGTCAGTAAGTGGGTAGCCCCGCGCAAACAAGGCAAGGGACCTACCAGGTCTACATGGATGTGCAGGAACCTGCGGTCTGGGACAGCAAAATCCTGGATCAGCAGGCACACATGTCTCTACACTTTGGAGGTCTGGCCTGGGGTGCAGGAATGAGCACATGCAGCGACTTGCTTCCTTAACCCGTGCTAGACGAACTTCGCCACGACCAAGGCAGAGGTGGCGCGAATGGACGTGTGCGCTAGGCTGTGGCTGGTGTCGAAAATCTGACGCCTTCAGGCGACCGGGACAATAGCAAAGGACTTGTATGCCGCGGGCACCACATGGCACTTTAACCAGCTTTAGTCCCGATTCAGCATTGCGGTAAACCTCTATACCTCAACATGGGCGAACCACACCTGAGGTTGATCAGGCCAAAAGGCTGGCAGTTTGAAGGCCGGTGCGCCCTGCCTTGTGCTGGCCGATTCTGCGGGAGCACCCTCTTCCTGCATAATCCTTCTTGTCTAACGACGGCTAGACAGGCCAGGTCACCAATTTAGTGGTCTGAGAACCGACTACTGATGTTTTCAACAGATCTTTATTCAAAAGTTCGATATCCAGTATTCAGGTTCTTCAAACACGTCTGCCCACAACGGTGGTCAGCGCTGAACTAACGCGCGCAAGTGAAAAAACGCGCAAAACAAGCAGCCCCTCCCGAGTCACGTGACCGCGTGTTCCGAACGCCGGGTTCAATATCTGCGTGTACCAGCAGGCGCCGCTACTATAACATATTAAGTTCTAGTTCTAACAAATTTCCTGCAGCAAACATAAATAATGCAGATTCATATTGATATAAATTTCCTGTCCAGGAAAGATGATCCAATCTAGATTTATACCTGTTACAGTATCTGTGACAAACCACCTTTTACAGCAGCTTGCTATGGATTATAAGTGTCACGGGCAACGTGGATATGATGAAGCGAGGGTTCCACTGTGCGCTTTCAAATTAGATTTATCAGCAGCATTAAATGCAGCTACAGTATGAAATTTTTTACAATGTACGAGCTAATACACTGGATATTTGGATCATAAGTGCTGGCAATATCCCCACAGCATTCCGAATGGTTTGATGTGAAAGATGAATGTGGACTCAAGTTTATAACAGAAGTATTACAGTGGCATTGCACCTCCAGGCAGAATTTGCTGTTGCTCTTTCCCTTTGGTTATGTTACCGGTACTACCTGGATTTTAAGATGAGGTAAGATAATCAAAGGTACAGAATGTTGTGAATCAATAAGCAATATGAGAACAAACCAGATGTAAGTTGTGAAGACCAGGAGATGGTGATGTGTTTGTCAATGCCCACTCCATCATTGAAGACCCCTGTTTTGCGATGTGTATGATCTACAGAATAGATTGTGGTATATTGTCCAAAATCCATTCCAATATCACCCCAAAGTCTGTGTCTAAATCCTTCCAATCAGCTCCTGGCCTTTTTATAATACCAATAATCATACAATCATAAGTGATAGGAACAGAATTAGGCCAATTGGCCCATCAAGTCTACTCTGCCATTCAATCATGGCAGATCTATTTCTCCCTCCTAACCCCATTCTCCTGCCTTATCCCCATAACCTTAAACATGCATACCAATCATTTAACAAATTAACTATTTTGCTTATTGTTAACTATTCTTATTATTAAGAATGAACATTCTTAACTAATATTCTTAACAAAGTCACTAAAGACATTCTCTTTCACATTGACAAAGTGATATGTCTCTCCTTGTTCATCCTGTCTGCAGTCTTTGAGAAGCTGGACCACATACATGATTACAATCGAGTAACAAAGAGCAATACATCCTGATTTTTATTATCATTCCAAAGGCCAATGAAAATAAACACGTGCATACGTGAAATCAAGGGTGAGGCAAGTGGATGTGATTTTTTTTTTACAGTTCACCATACCTTCTAGTCTTATTGTGGATAACCCCAACAATTTGTCTGTTTCCAGTGTGTACTTTGTACACTGAGTAAAGACTTGTTTTTTTTCTGATGTCTGTTCTGAATTTTTCTTTTCACTGTTTTTATTGATATCCTGCAGTCCTACTTATCAGATGCAATTACTACATTTAAATGGCATTTCAACAGAAAAATAAATAGGCAAGGCAATGAAGGACACTGACCTAATGCAGGCAAATGGGATTAGAGTAGGTTAGAAAAAGGTTTGTACAGATGTAGAATGCCGAAGAGCCAACTTCTGCCTCAACATTTCTATGACTCTATTTCCAATGTCCTTCAAAGTAATTTCAGGTCTCCTATCTACAATATTTATTGTTCTTTCAATATTTAATGCTCTTTGATGTTCTTCAAAGAATCTCTCAAAGCTATTTTTTTTCTCCTCAGATGCAAAGATTAAGCTTCAGTAATCTTCTCTCACCTATTCCTTTGCATGTGGGAATAGTTTTGCTGTTATGATTAATGGTGCCAGCTAACTGTTTCAGATATTCTCCAGCTCACAGTTATAAAGAAGGCCACTAATTTTAACAGTAATTGGAATTTAGCTACTGCAGCTAAACTTGGTAGAATATAATAAAACATTATGTCTAAAATTATATATTTCATTCTCAGCATGAAATGCTGACCTTTGTATCATTTGTATTCATAAGAAGACTTTTATGGGATCAAACAAATGCTCTGAATGAATTCTGCATACATGAAAAATCTTCATATCCGCTGATCCATAGGACAGCTCTAATGTTTGAAGAATCAATATGACCATCCCAGTAGCTAAGATTATTTCATCTTACATTGATTTTTCAGTGTCAGGAACATATTCCCTGAAATTAAAAAAACCCAGAAAACACTGCAGGTACTCATCAGGTCAGGTAACATCTGTAGAGAAACAGATTTCAACTTCTAGGCTAACCTTTGCAGAATGAATTAATGAATGTATCACATGTGACAAGACACAGTGATATTCTTTGGTTACACAAAAAAGCTGGAGAAACTCAGCGGGTGCAGCAGCATCTATGGAGCGAAGGAAATAGGCAACGTTTCGGGCCGAAACCCTTCTTCAGACATTCTTTGTGATATTCTTTGTTTGGCACACCCAAGAATTGCCACATAACTGGCGCCGAAAAAGATACAAAGTATCCCACGCCAGGCCATTCGCCTGAAGCTATTTGGTCTTTGAGAGAAACAGAGCATGTTTCGAAGTGAATAATGAGGTATTGTTAGCTGTAGTTGGAACAGATTATTAGTGTTTACAACATGCAATACAATACAATCAGTTTTATTCGTCACATTGCACATAAAGTGCAAGTGCAATGAATTTCCCAGCAGCGGTACAATGATAAATAACACACAAAAACACACAAAAAATTTATCACAAACATCCACCACAGCATTAATCACTGTGTGGAAGGCACAAAATTTGGCCAGTCCTCCTCCATTTCCCCCCGTGGTCGGGGCCTCAACCCTCCGCAGCTGCCACTGTGGGCGTCCAGATGTACAGACAGGTAAAAGTCCAGGTAAGTCCAGAATCGGTTCTTCCCCACCGGAGACCACGGCTTCAGGTTGGTGTAGGCCGCAGGCCGGAGGTCAAAGATTTAAAGTCCCTGCCACACCGCAGCCAGAAGCACCGCAGACCGCATGGCCGGCAGTCGAAGCTCCCCTCCAGGAGTCCCCGGTGAGGGACCCCGCTCCTTATGGTAAATCCACGCTGGGCCTGCGGTAGAAGTAGGCAGCGGTGGTGGCTTCTTCTTCTCCCAGGGCCCCCACAAGGGATCCCAGGCTGCGGACGCTGTGCCAGCTGGAGCTCTGCAGACCGTGGCTTCAGGCAGCCGGCTGCCGTGGGCCAGCAAAACGGAGCGCTCCCCTCCGGCGAGCCCCGGCGTGGGCTCGCCCGCTCCCTGCCGAGAGTCCGTGCTGCGTCCGCCGCTGAAAACCCGAGCGCGTCTCCGGGAAAGGCCGCCCGATCCTCGTTGTTAGGCCACGGGGGAGGCGACCTGGAAAAAGCCGCCTCTCCGTGGAGGAGGCAACCAAAACGGTTCCCCCCTCCACACAAGACACACAAAGAAACATTAAAAACATACATTAAAACACAAATTTTAAAAGTTGGAAAGACTAACACGCTGCTGACAGGGCTGCCGGTTTGCAGCGCCCCCATCGGCCAGAACGATCCAGAACAGTTCAAGAGACTACAACCATATCAACCAATAAAAACGAGTGTCTACTATATCCACTACAGCTTTCCCCTGCAGAAGGATATCACCACAGCGCAGGCAAGAGTGTACAAGTAGCACAACTTACAGTAGTAGCTGACCACCAGGACTATGTGATAGAAAACAATTCTGGACAAAGGTATGGTTATCATGGCCCTGATTTTAAAAGTCATAAAAGTCACTTCAGCCAGCAACATTGTAGCCAATATCCATTGCTCCCTGAAAATGGGAATACAAGTGGAAAGAGTGATAAAGCAGATTTACAGCATGGCAGGGAATTGAGTGTAAAAGTTGTAAATTGTGCTGCCGCTGTATAAAACATTTGTTCGGCCACATTAGGAGTATTTCGTGGAATTCTGCTTTACACACTGTAGGAAAGATGTGGAGGTCTTGGAGGGTGGGGATGGGGGGGAACGGCTGACAAACCGGCCGATTGGACAAATGGTGAGACTGACGGACAGAGGGACTGACGGAACAACTGACCCACACACAGAGGTAAAAGCTTACCAGCCAGGGCAAGCCAGAGATCGGCAGCAACTCCTCACAAGCGCATGATTACAATCAAGTCATCCAGAGTGTACAGATACCATATAAAGGGTATAATGTTTAGTACTAGATGAAGTCCATAATGTCTGAGAAAAAAATAGTTCAAAGATCTCCAATGAAGTAGATGGGAGTTCAGGACCACACTATAGGTGGTGATAGGCTAGTTCAGTTGCCTGATAACAATCAAGAAACTGTCCTTGAATCTGTAGGTAGACAAAAATGCTGGAGGAACTCAGCTGGTGAGGCAGCATCTATGGAGAGAAGGAATTGGCAAATTTTCGGGTCGATGCTTTTTAAAACTTCTATACCTCTTGCCTGATGGGAGAGATGAGAAGAGGGAGTGGGCGGGTAGAGACTGGTCCTTGATTATGCTGGCAGCCTTGCCCAGGCAGCGTGCAGTGTAGAAGTCAATGGAAGGGAGGTTTGTTTGAGTGATCGTCAGGGCTTGTTTATATTTTATCCCCATGGTCACCTTGGTTTTGCCTTTCAGAGACATGGCCCTTCGCCCACCCTCACTATAGCGTAGCAAGCTTATTTTTGTCTCCTTCCCAGTAGTGGCAAAGTTTATTCAATCTGAATCAATCTGTTAGCTGTTTCTTTTCCCAGCTCAGCTTGTCAATCACATATTCAAAACAAGGAGATAATGTCCACACTACACTACCATCCAGAGTTTCACCAGTGAGATTGGTCTGTATTCGCGGACACAGAGGACCATCTAAATGAAAACACCACAGCCATCATCGTCTTCATCAGTAGGTATGTTTAGGACTGCGTGCCATGAAGTCAATCCAAGCTAGACACAAAATGCTGGAGTAACTCAGCAGGACAGGCAGATTCTGGAGATAAGAAATGGGAGATGTTTCGGGTTGAGACTGTTATGATATGTGTAATGTGCCTTTAACGACTTAATGAAGTCCATGCATGTGTGGGCGTTCCAGGCATGTGTAGGAGTTTCACTTACTGGAAAAGCTTGTCCTTGAACATGGTGGCAGTGGTGGTGCCTTAAAGAATCATTCCTCTTCCACAATCTGAAGCTCCAGCTGAAAATGTTAGCAGCTAAGGACTAGTGAAACTGTCAAGCACCATAGGATTGGTGAGTGAGCAGCATTTAAGGCACGGAAAATATTAAAACTGCCGGAAAACGACATGGCTACCCAAAGGGTGGGGCAGACTGCTGCTCAGCAGCAAGCCGAGTCAAGTGCGGACGAGGAGACGGGACGGGAGACCAGCAGCCTACACAGACGGCCACTGGTAGCACTCCACAGCATGCTGCTGGTCCGCCTCCCGTGAGCGGTATATAACCACCGACCCCATTAACCGACAACCGCAGAGTGATTGAGGGCTGGAAAACATGGCGTAGGATGTGGGCAAACTACAACTTGGTCGCACAGCTAGACAGGCAAACACCAGCATACCAGACGGCATTGTTTCTCCATACAATTGGCCCGTCAGGACTGGAAATGTACGATAGTTTTATGTTCGCCAATGACGAGGTGAGCCAAGAACTAGTCGATATCATTCACATATTCGAGAGCTACGCCATTGGTGAGAAGAATGAGATGTATGAGCGATACCTTTTCAACAAGAGAAAGCAAGAAGCAAGTGAGAACTTTGAATCGTTCCTCGCAAGCCTGAGAACACTAGAGAAGTCCTGTAATTTCTGCCAGTGCATGACAGACAGCTTGCTCCTTGACAAGATTGTGTTGGTCATTAGCAACTCGCAGATGAGGAGAAGTTTGCTGCAGGGAAGGAAGCTCATGTTCAACGGATGTATCGACATCTGCAAGAGCACCGGAAGTAGCAGGTCTGCTGCTGCACTCCACAAACTCAGACAGCAGAGCGGCAAGAGATGCGTGGCTGTGCAATAACCACACAAACAAGGCAAGTGGGCTAAGCCTAAGAAAAGCCAAGGCAAGCACAATCAAGAAGCGAAAGCATGCAAGTATTGTGGCAAAGAGCATGCAATGGACAAAAAGCAATGTCCAGCCTACGGACAGACGTGTAGGGCATGTGGCAGTCGCAACCACTTTGCCAAAGTGTGCAGAAAGAAGAAAGTACACAAAGTGGACGACCAGGCAGGAACTGACACGATCATTGAGTACATTGATAGTATCAGGCTCACAATTAACAAGGTGCGGACTAGAGATGATGTCTACGCATCGATGCTTGTCAATGGGAAGCAGGTCGACTTCCAAGTGGACAGCGGAGTGAGTGTGAACATCTTGCCACTCAGATATTTACACGGCGTAGACCACACACTATCCCCATGCCAAAAGAAGCTCATGATGTGGAATAAGACTACAATGGACGCAGAAAGAGTTTGCCTGGTTAAGCTGCTCAACCCCAAGACAAACCACAAATATTCTGTGGAGTTCAATGTGGTCAGTGATGGCTTCACACCACTGCTAGGAAGCAAAGCTAGTCAGCAAATGAATTTGTTTAAGAAGGAACTGCAGATGTTGGAAAAATCGAAGGTAGATTAAAATGCTGGAGAAACTCAGCGGGTGAGGTAGCATCTGTGGAGTGAAGGAAAAGGCGACGTTTCAGGTCGAGACCCTTCTTCAGACTGAAGAATGGTCTGGACCCGAAACGTCAACTTTTCCTTCGCTCCATAGATGCTGCCTCACCCGTTGAGTTTCTCCAGCATTTTGATCTACCAGCGAATGAATTTGATCACTGTAAATGAAGGCATCTTTCACTGTGTACACACGTCGATGTTCATAAAAGAGAAAGACGGTAAGTGAAGAACGCTATGCAGAGATGTTCAATGGTAAACTAGGAGAGCTGCCCGGTGAAGCACACCTGCAGATTGATGAGGAAGTGTAACCCACAGTCTTACCGCCACAACGTTTACCTCATGCGATAAAACAGAAGGTGAAGACAGAGCTAGAGTGCATGGTAAAGCGTCACGTGATCGCACCAGTTCACGAGCTGACGAGTTGGGTCAGCCAGCTCATGGTCGAAGAGAAAAAGAATGGCAATCTCCAGGTGTGCATCGATCCACGACCGCTAAACAAAGCGCTGAAGCGAGAACACTATCCGCTCCCAGTTATTGAGGACATCTTGCCATATCTCGACCAAGCAAAGACCTTCAGCAAGCTAGACATGAGCACGGCTTTCTGGCAGGTGAAACTTGATGACGAATCGTGCAATCTGACGACGTTCAACAGACCTTTCCGGCGATACCGGTGGCGCCGATTGTCATCAGTTTAAGTGTATCATCAGCGAAGATTACATCAAGCGCTCGAAGGGCTACCTGGAGTGATCTGCGTTGCAGACGACATCCTCATCTATGGTAAGGGAGAGGCGATAGAAGACGTGGTCATCGATCATGCCTCGAAGCTCGAGCAGTTGCTTCAGCGATGTGTACAGCAACACATCAAACGTAACAAGGACAAGTCTGTCTTCAGATCAACTGAGATAACCTTTTTAGGACATGTGGTCACTGGCGCTAGGCTGCAACCTGACCCATTCATAGTCTGTCTCCTGTGATTGAGACAAAGTCAATCCAAGCATTCCCCAATCGGAACCCAGGGATGAATTGTAAGGCCCACTCCCCTGTAAAGCCCAGTTCTGAGGTGTTCAAGTAAGGTTATCCTGACCCGTACAAGAGATATAGGTACATCCTTCACAAAACCATCAGAGACACTAAGAGAGAATGGCATACCCAGCTAGAGCCCCAGACTAACCACACAAACACCAGCAGATTGTGGTAAGGCTTGCATGCTCTAATGGGCTATAAAGTGGTTAGGCAGAATCATTGGCAACACCACATCCCTCTCCAACAACCTCAGATGGTTCTATGATCTTGAAGGTCAGTAGACACCAGGGGCAATTCACTGAGTCTAATTAACCTACAAACACGCATATCTTTGGGATACGGGAGAAAACGAGCATCTGGAGGAGACCTGTGTGGTTACAACGAGGATGTGCAAAGTCTACACAAACAGCAGATGAGGTCAGAATTGAACGCAAGTTCCCTGGGTCGGTGAGGCAGCAGCTCTACCAGCTGAGCATTATTGAATCTGAAATGTTTTATGTGAAAAAAAACATTCCGTACACACAGCCTTAGCCAAAGATTTGTTACAACATTCCATTATTTCAGCATTTGAAGCAACATTTTCAAAGGCTTTGGGCACAAACCAATCCTTTCGTGCCCAGATTTTTGCAATGTTTTAAGATGTTTTTCAACTGTTGATGGTCAAAACCTACATCGTGTCACAGCAGAGGATTAATTTAAATAAACTATTCCCCCCCTCTCTCGCGCACTCTCTTTCCTTGTGTCACCTCAGCTTGTTGTACATTGACATATCCTTGATTTTCTCATACCATACTGGGATATTAAATGTTGGTTAATTTCAGCATATGTACGCAGCACAGCCTCTGACCCTGTTAACATAGGCATAATTTGGCAAATGTCTCGATCCAGATATGGCTACATTCATCACCAGGGGACAATCCCTGGCAGGGAGTGAAAGGACCTGAGTGTTTGATGGTGGCACAGCAATCATTTATGCTGTACAGAATGGACCTGAAGTCATTAAGCTCCAGGAACAATTTCTAAAGCAAAGGTAGGATGCAACCTGTTGGCTGGTCAGTGTTTCCTGAATTATCTGAACCTTTGGCCTTCTTCTACGCACTCTTTGCACCGTGAATCTCACAGCAAAAATTCCTTGAATGGTGATTGCTGGATTTGTGCTTGCAATGATAATGTTAAGTGATGACATACCGGGGTATTTTGAATAGGCAGTGAAGAAATGGGCCATAACGATAAACCTTAATAGAAACTTGGACATTCATTAAATTCAAAATTCGTCAAATGTTGATTTATTTTACAACACAATTGTTGTAATTGAGTTTGTTTAGTTTATTGTCACGTGTACTGAGGTACAGTGAAAAGCTTTTGTTGCATGCTAACCAGTCAATGGAAAGTCAATAAATGATTACAATCGAGCCATCCACAGTGTAGAGATGTATGATAAAGGGAATAATGAAAATAATGTTTAGTGTGAGATAAAGCCAGTAAAATCCAATCAAATATAGAGATAGTCTGAGAGTCTCCAATGAGGTAGATGGTAGTTCAGTACTGCTCTCTAGTTGATAGGATGGTTCAGTTGCCTGAGAACAGTTGGGAAAAAAACTATCCCTGAATCTGGAGGTGTGGGCTTGGTAATGACGAAGAATAAAGTTCATCTATTTTTCAGGTTATGTAATATTGTAGCAGGTGTGTGTTGCTCAGATGTTTTATGAATTCAACTACTTTGATTAGTGTATAGACTCTTGTAACATTAATTGCATTGATTTTAACAGAACCTATCAGATGCAGACTTTCAATTAGCTTGAAGATTACTGTCTCTCTGGAATATGATGACATTTTGAAGAGCTACCTTTTTGAAATTAGGTATAGAGCATTTACATTCCCCATAAAAGAGCAGAAAATATATTTGATACATGACCATTAATTAAAATTGACTTTATTCTCTGTCCACAACATGGAATTGGATCATGATATTTAATGCTTATTATGAAAAATGCTTAAATTACGACTTTGATAGTTAGAGAAATTAATTAATTTTCTGAAACATGTTGCAGCAGTCTTGGTCAATATCATGCATAACAACTACATTATGCTAAACTGTTTTGAAGTGATTTACAATTGTGAAGTGTCTTTTCTTGCTGGACCACAATAACACTTTCATTAATGATTTTTTCCTTTCTGCTGAAGAGTCTATAAATTATTTTACCAATATAATCAGTCATCCTTGATTTGTTGGATACATGTTTTCTGGATTCTTGCAATGATTTTCTATAAAACAGGAAGTAGACATGGCCTGTGTTGCTTGTGACTTGCGACTGAGTAATTAAACACAGAAATTCTACTGATGCCACAACTGTCAGAAGAAGGTTGATTGCTTAGCTGCATAACTTCACTTCTAAGGATTATTTACAGTGCACTATATCGATATGTTCATTCAAATGTCACCTTTTGTTTTCCTACTGACAAATCTATAGTTATTTAATGAAAGTATGGCTCTTAAGACAAATTATGATAAAATCTTAGAAATTAATCTTTAAAGATGTTAAAACAATTTGTAAAATAGTGGATAGAATCATAACGCAATGGGCTAAGTGTTCGGCTGGCAACCGGAAGGTAGCCGGTTCGAATCCCGCTTGGAGTGCATACTGTCGTTGTGTCCTTGGGGCAAAACACTTCACCCACCTTTGCCTGTGTGTAAATGTAATGTAATTATGTGAAGCACTTTGGGGTCAATGTAAGTTGACTAAAACTGTGCTATATAAATAAGATTATTATATTATATTATAACATGGTGGTAATTATTTATCTGATGCTACTCATCAAATAAATTTCTTGCTAAAGATTGGAAGAAAAGTACATTATATTTTTCAGTTGGATACAAGCAAACTCAGAGCCATACAGCATGGAAAAATGCCCTTTGGCCCCCATCATCCCTGCTGATCAAGATGCTCCACTAAGCTAGTCCTATTTGCCCATGTTAGTTTAAGCAGCATACATTATTTTCTAACTAATCTAGAAAGAAGAAGAAAAAAAACACAATGGGACCAATATCATTTAGTTCCATCAAAAATATTTAAACTTTTAAAATCAGAATTCTCTCTCTCAATTTATCCAACTCTCTGTCGCCCACTTCCACCTATTAAAATACATCCTTAAGTTCAATGTTTGACCAATTATCAGCATACCTTTCTATCTCTGAACAATTACGCACATATTTCTGCAGATCCTCCCCGCCCCCTCCACTGTGCCCCACCTGGAATCCTATGAACCCACCGTTATCTGGATATACTTCCTCCCACCCTCCCATTTTTCAAAGATGCTATTCTCTACTCTCAATCCCTCCATCCCCTCCCTCCCCCTCTCCTGCTACTTTCCTCACTCTGGCTTCACAATCCACAACTCAAAACCTGACTCACATCTTCTACTACTATCTCTGGCCTTTGTTCCAACCACCTAGCCAGAAAAAGCAGCCTACCAGAGGACTGGGAGAAATTCAGAGTCCAGCAGAGGAGGACAAAGGGCTTAATTAGAAAATGGAAAATAGATTATGAAAGAAAATTGGCAGGGAATATAAAAACTGACTGCAATGGTTTTTATAGATATGTGAAGCGAAAAAGATAAGTTAAAACAAATGTAGGTCCCTTGCAGTCAGAAACAGGTGAATTGATCATGGGGAACAAGGACATGGCAGACCAATTGAATAATTACTTTGGTTCTGTCTTCACGATGGAAGACATAAATAATCTGCTGGAAATAGCAGGGGACCGGGGGTCAAATGAGATGGAGGAACTGAGTGAAATCCAGGTTAGCCGGGAAATGGTGTTAGATAAATTGAATGGATTAAAGGCTGATAAATCCCAAAGGCCAGACAGGCTGCATCCCAGAGTACTCAAGGAAGTAGCCCCAGAAATAGTGGATGCATTAGTGATAATTTTTCAAAACTCTTTAGATTCTGGAGTAGTTCCTGAGGATTGGAGGGTAGCTAATGTAACACCACTTTTTAAAAAGGGAGGGAGAGAGAAAAGGGGAATTATAGACCAGTTAGTCTAACATCGGTAGTGGGGAAACTGCTAGAGTCAGCTATTAAAGATGGGATAGCACATTTGGAAAGTGGTGAAATCATTGGACAAAGTCAGCATGGATTTATGAAAGGTAAATCATGTCTGACGAATCTTATAGAATTTTTCGAGGATGTAACTAGTAGAGTGAATAAGGGAGAACCAGTGGATGTGTTATATCTGGACTTTCAGAAGGCTTTCGACAAGGTCCCACATAATAGATTAGTATACAAACTTAAAGCACACGGTATTGGGGGTTCAGTATTGATGTGGATAGAGAACTGGCTGGCAGACAGGAAGCAAAGAGTAGGAATAAACGGGTCCTTTTCAGAATGGCAGGCAGTGACTAGTGAGGTACCACAATGCTCCGTGCTGGGACCCCATCTATTTAAAATATATATTAATGATTTGGACGAGGGAATTGAATGCAACATCTCCAAGATTCCGGATGACACGAAGCTGGGGTGCAGTGTTAGCTGCGAGGAGGATGCTAGGAGGCTGCAAGGTGACTTGGATAGGCTGGGTGAGTGGGCGAATGCATGGCAGATGCAGTATAATGTGGATAAATGTGAGGTAATCCACTTTGGTGGCAAAAACAGGAAAGTAGACTTTATCTGAATGGTGGCCGATTAGGAAAAGGAGAGATGCAAAGAGACCTGGGTGTCATGGTACACCAATCATTGAAAGTAGGTATGCAGGTGCAGCAGGCAGTGAAGAAAGCAAATGGTATGTTAGCATTCATGGCAAAAGAATTTGATTATAGGACAGGGAGGTTCTACTGCAGTTGTACAGGGTCTTGGTGAGACCACACCTGGAGTATTGCATACAGTTTTGGTCTCCTAATCTGAGGAAAGACATTCTTGCCATAGAGGGAGTACAGAGATGGTTCACCAGACTGATTCCTGGGATGTCAGGACTTTCATATGAAGAAAGACTGGATAGACGTGGCTTGTACTCGCTAAAATTTAGAAGATTGAGGGGTGATCTTATAGAAACTTACAAAATTCTTAAGAGGTTGGACAGGCTAGATGCAGGAAGATTGTTCCCGATGTTGGGGAAGTCCAGAACAAGGAGTCACAGTTTAAGGTTAAGGAGGAAATCTTTTAGGACCGAGATGAGAAAAACATTTTTCACACAGAGAGTGGTGAATCTCTGGAATTCTCTGCCTCAGAAGGTAGTTGAGGCCAGTTCATTGGCTATATTTAAGAGGGAGTTAGATGTGGCCCTTGTGGTTAAAGGGATCAGGGGGTATGGAGAGAAGGCACGTACAGGATACTGAGTTGGATGATCAGCCATGATCATATTGAATGGAGGTGCAGGCTTGAAGGGCCGAATGGCCTACTCCTGCACCTATTTTCTATGTTTCTATGTTTCTATCTGTCTATTGAGTCCCCTCCTCGCCTATGTTCACCTATTACCTGCCACACTTTGTCCTGCCTCTCCCCTTTTCCAGATTTCTTTACCCCCCACAATCAGTCTGAAGATGGGTCTTGACCCAAAACATTACCTATCCATGTTCTCCAGATATGCTCCCTGACCTGCTGAGTTACTCCAACACTTGGTGTTCTTTTGTGTATTAACCAGTATCTGCAGTTCTTTGTTTCTACTCATAGCAGTGGTTGCTCAATGTAGTCCAAAAAATGAGAGGGCTGGGTAATGTTGTCTCTTTGATCTGCCAGCTCCTGTTCTTCCAATTTGAGTCAAAAGGGAAGATGGATATGGAAAGGGAGTGACAAAGGTAAGCAGAGAAATATGAGCTCATAGCTCATGGAACAACAATTATCCTAAATAGAATATGCAACAGTGACAGGGAAATTATGGAGGATTGAATCCTCCAAGATTAATAATTAAGCCATCCTTTTGACATTGGCCTGCACATTGCATCAATGGTTGCCCCTTCCAATTGGGCACCTAGGTTAACACAATTGTGGTCTCCTCCTGAGTATATTTATTATATGACTGACTCTCCATCGGTATGATAGGAACTAGCTGTGGTTGGCATTCTGAAAGGCGGTGAAGATGCATCTGTCAAGGTATCATAATGTATGGTACATAGATAATCAATTATATTAAACTGAAGGTAATAAACTGATGAGTGTGCCAGTGGCTTAAAAAAGGTCTTGCTCAAATCTGCCCTTGAAAAGGAAGTTGTGAAATAGATTACATGAGTGATGGCACAATATATTTTTTGTAGGCAAAGAAGTAACAAAAATGTGAATAAGGTAAATTGGAATCTTATATTAGTTGTTCTAGTTAGATCATTGCATGTTTCCCTCTACTAAACCTAGGAACAACTAGATTAAGTGGGACCCATTGGGTCTCAGCTTCACACGGGAGGGCTGGTCCCCCAACGCTATATTCCACCTCCACACACACACACACACACACACACACACACACACACGGCTTCCGCAGTCAGCGGCACTTCCGCGATCAGCATGACCTCTGCACTTACCGGAAATTACGCAATCAGCACGACCTCTACACTCACCGGAAATTACACAATCAGAGCGACCTGTCCACTAAGCGGAAGTCACAAAATGAGCAGGACTTTTGGGCTAAACACAGTCGGACCAAATAAAGCATTTATTTCTTCCAAACACAGTTGGACCTAATAAAGCATTTATTCCTTCCAAACACAATCGGATCTAATAAAGTATTTATTCCGTCCAAACAAAGTCGGACCTAATAAAGCATTTATTCCGTCCAAACAAAGTCAGACCTAATAACGCATTGCAGTTTCAAGCACAGGCAGGGCAGCAGGCCAAACAACTCATGGCATTGTCATTTCATTTCATTTAATTTCGAATTAAGCATTGCACTTTCAAGCACAGGCCAAACAACTCATGGCATTGTCATTTCATTTCATATCATTTCATTTCCAATTATCATTGCACTTACAAGCATAGGCAGGGCAGCAGGCCAAACAACTCATGGCATTGTCATTAAGGGCTAGCAGATAATTTATTGCAAGTACATTGCATACTCACAGTCCATTGATTCATAGCTTAGAATGACAGTTGTGGCCTCTCCGTTGCGATCTTGCAGAGTGACTAGCTCACGCCCAGGCATCTCAGGTTTTATAGTCCTGCCCCACCCCACCTCCAGGAAGGGGCGTTACCTTCATTGCGGTGATTGACAGGCGAGAGGACCAATCAGCTGATCTCATGATTTTTTAAACACTCATAACATTTTTATTTTTCATCGATGGGAAAAATCCTCGCAAGATGGCCAAAAATCTCAACGATACAGGGTAGCAATTTTTCTAAAATCAATATACAACACAGACAGGAAATGATCAAGGTGAGACTTTTAATTATATAGATGTTTCTTGCACTCACATACTGAGCAGCATTGTTTTTTACCCTTGCCAAGATCATTTACCTTGATATTGTCACAATTTCAGTTAGAAACTGGACTCACTTTTGAATTTGTCCATAAACACCACCAAAAGAGTGGAAGATTTGGCTGTATTCTAAACTCTGACACACAGAATCCGACACACAATGTATAGTAATGGTACAAAACGTACCTGCAGTGACGCTGCAGTTCTGCCACTGCCCATGTGGGTGACTTTGGCGCCTTTGAGGGGGAGGGCGGGATTAAAATGCCGTTTTCTCCTGCTTATCGGAAGCGGACTTCCTTGGGCTGCCAGCTGCTGAAGAACAATCGATCGGACTTCCGATCCCGATTTTTTTATTTATTTAATCGTGAGACGATTTAATAATTACATTAAAATAAAAGGCGATTTCTAACGCCCTCAACGCCTACAACGTGATGGATCGCATGAATGGGACAAAACAAAATGTGCGTCGTCTATTTTACATATAAACTTGTTTCTTGGGATGGCTTTAATCAAATTTTACGATGCGAAAATGGGATTTGGGCCCCATACGAACCGGAGTGTTTTTCCTGCCGATATGAGGTTCAAATTCACAGCAAATGCAACGTTCCAATCGATCGCGTTCCAGAAAAACCCACTCGCAAGATGATTTAAATGCTTTTTTTTGGACAATCATATCATGAGCATCTAAATCGTCTATATTTTGTGTTATTGTCTACCCATAGTCAATATTTTTATACTAAATTTTTTTCAGTTTTAGTCCCATGTATTGTGCAAAAAATAATAATTTAAATTATATTGAGTGGATGTTTCTAGATTAATTTATGGGAATTAAACATTAAATTCTTTCCATCTGGCATATGAGTTCATGACAGTGAGATTTAAAAATCATGTTATATTGTGAATTCTTGTGTGAATGGGATTAGTTTGTTATTTGGATACTTAGGCTATTAAAACAAATATTTTTCTTTAGAAATGGAATCTACAGGACATTCTTAATGGGAAAGTAGTGGGTAGAAAGGTATGTCATGTGTGGTTTGATGAGTAAAAATTTGTAGTTTACAATGCCAAAATTGAAAAGTTGAAGAAAAACAACGTGTGCAAAGTTGCATATTGGTTACAATCTGAGGAGTATGATGATGCTACTGATTATGATATGCCAATGTACCAGCTAGCAACTGATCTTCTCCATAAAGACTTGGTCTATTGCTAGAAATTGTAATTTATTTACCGATCTGTTACGGATTTACAGCATATAATACAATAATATTAAAGTTCTGATCTTGAGAATATCACATTTTTGAAATTTCAAAGCAGTCTGGATGTTTATTACTTTCCGTCAAAACGGTCAATTTTGTAATTAACCTCAATTAGGTAATTAACTAATTAAATGATTTAATTTCAGGTCATCCAAGCAAGATGTTTTATATTTGTTTCAAAATGCTTCAATCTATAATAACTGAAAATGTCATTCAGTTCTCTTGATTTTTAAGAAAGTTATGGGCTTTTGACTGTCCTCGATCACAGCTTTTGTGTTAAGGCAATGGAAAAGCAATAGGGAACAAGATGCTAATTTCCGAGTATGAAAATGGCCCAAAAAAATTTAAATACTGAAGATATGAAAGTGAATTAGGTGTCAAATTAAATTTCTTTTTATGCTTTATCTGATGGGATAAATTACAGACTTAATTTTTTAAATCTCAAAATTTGTAACATTGCTACAATGTATTGCACCTAGTTTAAGAATTATTAACCGTCTTAAAGCACCATGATAGAGATTTGTTTTTCTGATATCCTCTTCAGACTGAGAGTAATTGGAGAGGGAAATTAGAGGTATGAAAAGGTTCAGAACCAATCATTGATCAAGGAAAGGTGGAGCCTACAATGGTCCACTGTTGGTTGTGAAGGAGGTGATAATGTAGGTATAGGGTGTGGAACGACTAGGGTTACGGTGGGGCAGAGAGAGAGGGAGTGCAAGGATTCTATGTTAACCATGTGTTGGTGCTTCACCTCATGTTGGCAAATATGATCATACTGGGAAAAAGTAAACATGGTTAGAAGTAAATCTATGCATATAATTGGAATGCAACCTCTGTATATAGTGGGCCATGACATACAACAACAAAAACCCCCCATTAAACCGCAATTAGAAATTTATTTCAAAAAACAGATTTTGCTACAGGGCCACTGATTTTTGTAAAGAGACACACAGAACTAATTGGATTTTAGGCAAACATATTTAGCATAATTTGGATCCCATCTGACTTTGAAGGGATTTATTTTGTAGTTGTTAATGTTTCTGCTTGTATGCCTTCATAAGTACAACAGGATTTTTAATTTTGCTCATTACGTCAACAATCAAATGGCACAGAAGCAAAACTGATAAACCCATCTAATTTCTGCACAACCGGAGTCTTTCGGATTTAACAAAAGGGAATTACTTTCTTAAAGTACAAGATATGGTGAAAGTGAATGTGCTCAGCAAGAAAAATGAAAAACTGTCAAAAGCAATCTATCTTGGTTATGTCAAGATATCATCAGTTGTTTTCTTAATTAGAGTGATATACTGCTAAAAGTTAATATTTATTTCTCTATTTCCATAGCAACATGTGATGCATGATGCAAATTGTACTGTTTTTTGTCACTTGTCTACACCGTTTGAGTTTGTAAACTAGATTATATAGCAAGCAATAAAACTGGATAATTTACCAATATGAAATGGTATAGTACATAGCCAACATAGCATGGTATAGTACACAGCCATAGTACAAAGTTATCCTCATGGCAACACCACAACTTTCAGAATGCCCTTCAAATAAAACCCCATATAAGATCAGAAAAAAAAAAACTGCCTCTTATCATCATTTGGTCCCAATCATGGGTGTCTCCAGTTAACAGCATTTTGAAACATTTTTACTGCATCTCTTTCAGTGATTTAGAAAGGTAGATCCCCTCTCATTCTCAGTGACAATTGGTGGCTCGTAATACTGATGGTGAAGTAATCATGGCTCCCCCAGCACAGAGCACATCCTAGAAGTCAAGGCAAAATCAACTGTTGACAATACATTGGTTATGCCTATCATAAACTAAGTTCCTGATGGATGCATTTTATACAGAAAAATATCATACATATTCTGTTCTAAAGTCATGCTGACCAAGTTGGCATTCTGAGCTGGTCCCATTTCCCTAAATTAGGCCCCTTTCCCTCCAAACTCTTCCCACCCATATGCCTGTTCCAAATTCATGTTGTAGCATGATACCTCAGATGATGGATCTCACGCAAAGGACGAAAGATACTTGTCTTTATTTCTAGGTTTCCTCTGGCAGTTCGTTCCAACTCTGATTGAAATTATTGCTTATGAGGTCCCTTTTAAAAATCTCTCATCTTAAGCCTACACACAGTAAAAACATTTTTTTTTTCATGAGGTTGATCTAAATTAAGTAACTGATCTTCACACTGGTCTTAATCCCTGTAAAAGTGCTTTATAGTTTTTCTTCTGAAAGAATAAAAGCCTTTGTGTTTCTTGTGTGTCAAGTAAATTAACAATGGTCTCAATCCAAATGGATTTCGACATTTCTTTCGTTTTGCACACTGCGATGATGAATCAAAAAACAATAGCATGGTAATGAGAAGATAAATCATAATGTGAGCAGTAACTTTCCAGGCATTCCATCATTATTTGTAGAATAAAATATCTAATGCCAGTTTGTTGCTTGTGAAAATAAATGATAACACTTTTAGGAGAGGACAGGAATATTTATATGTTTAAACACTGAGCTCATGAGGCAACATTTAAGTCAAGCTGGGCTGACGTTTTTGCAGGTTAGAGCAAAATCTGAGTATGAAGAGAAATAAATAATGTCTTATACTTTTACAACTACACCAGCTTCCTGGCTAAGCCTCAGGGAGTATCTTTTTCTCTTTATTTTTTTGCTTGACATTTCATTCATTAACTCAGCGGAGCAAAATATCCCGGAGGAAGATTCGTCTCTTGGTTAACAAAGCCATATAACCATATAACAATTACAGCACGGAAACAGGCCATCTCGGCCCTACAAGTCCATGCCGAACAATATGCTTTATAGTTTTTCTTCTGAAAGAAAAAAAGCCTTTGTGTTTCTTGTGTGTCAAGTAAATTAACAATGGTCTCAATCCAAATGGATTTCGACATTTCTTTCTTTTTGCACAATAAAAACCAGCACACTAAATATAAGCATGAGATAAGACTGTCTTCTTCTGATCTGGTCGAGGTGACAGAGATCTCTAGTTGCTTTAACTTAAAAGGAATTTAATTTTTCTCATCTCATGAAGACTAACCTAGAGGCTTCACTACTGAAGAACTCATGTTTCACTTTTTTATCAATATGTCCCAAATTTAGGCCTTTAATGTATCAATACATGAATTCTATTGTGGCATAGATTTGTTAGCTGGGTGATGAAACTGACTGCTCAAAACAGCTTTACCCTTTACTTGTGAAGCTCATTCCAATATGCCGTTGACAGGTCCTCTCAGAGCGAGTTCTTCCTTGCAATATAGATGTTAGAGATAAGGTTGAGATCAGATGCTGACACTTAAGCCAGGGACAGAGTACAAGGGTCTTGAGGTAGTAGATGGCCCGTCAGCATTATGCTGACCATGGCTGGTGTAAGAATTGCGGCCCCATTCACATAGCATTGCCAATCTTGATTGGAAAGGTAAGTGTAGGTAAATATCTGATTTTTATTTTATTGAATCCTAATGTTTGTAATTATTTTATTTTGCAAAACATAGTTATAACTTGTTTAACATTTTCTAATGATGTTAATTTAATTATTAAATTCTATTGACTGTCATATTTCTGATCATCTCGTATTTAAATGCAATTGCCAGGCCTTTGTATGCAACAAAGTCGCCAACACGATGGTCTGGGCCAGAACGCTCAGGGTCTATCAGCTGAGTCTTAATTACACCATGTGGGACAGCTTTGGCATTCAGAGCTCAAGGACAAGTCAACCCTGGACCCCATAAAATTTAAGTGTCACAGAAATGAAGATGAGCTCCGACCCAAAATGTCACCTATTCTTTCTCTCCAGAGAAGCTGCCTCACCCGTTGAGTTACTGTAGCATTTTATGCCTATCCAATGAAATGTTGCCGTGTTCAAGTGTAGGTGGCAGGTTGGATTAGACTTAAAGTGAGGGCCTGAAGTTCAATTACTTCTGTGTAAAATACCCAACATGGGTGAGAGGAGTTAAATTTGTGGTGAAGAATTTGTGGTCACAGTTACATTTAGTCTAAAATACACTGTAAGTCTTGATAGGGTTGGTTACCAACATAGGAAGCTCTTATTCCTGACTGGATAATAAAGGCTAGTGTTGCTCTATCCGATATTTTAGAATTTATAACTAAATTAAATTTATCTTCACGCAAAGAGAAGTCTCTGTATCCCTTTCCAAACAAGGAACTGATTTTGAAACTGCACTCTCAACTTTGACTGACATGGGTTCAAGTCGACATTGACCTGCCTTGGAGCTTTAAAACCTATACTTGTCCCCCATTTGTGTTGATGTAATCGATAGAGAATACATTAGAACTGCTGCTTTCTTGTTCCACATAATAGAAGCAAACCATGAGCAGAAGAGAATAATAGGAATGCAAATAGTACTAAAACATGCCATAATAATAGGGCCTGAAGATATTTAATGTCACATAACCCACATTGTAGGGCTGATAAATTGAGCAAAATGTGTTAAGAACTATTGTCAAAACACTACACCAAACAGATTTCCATATACTGGTAACAGCAAATTAACGTTCTACAGATTAGAAGTCACAATTAGAGGGATATGGAAAATGTGCAGACTGAAAAGAGTTGGTCTTGGCATCATGTTCAGCAGAAACATTGTAGGCCAAAGGGGCCTGTTTTTTTGCCATGTCCCAAAATTCCTTTAACAACTTTGTCAGCTTGCCCAGATTTTAGAAACAATTAAAAACTATAAAAGAGTAAAAAATCATAAATTTAAGAAAGTAAAGTCAACTACTTTATTTAAAAAAAAGTAAGAGATCTTTCCCCATTCCTGCTTTCACGTCAGCTCTCTAATTGATTGTGAAATTGATGTGTTCTTGGATCATAATTTGGCATAACATTTAAGAGTGGATTTTCAGCCAAAATGTTAGCGACTTCCATGTGGACTCCTGTAGCAAAGTCCATTGGAAGTGTTTGAATTTTCATGTATGAAAATCGAGGATTTGCTGACATTTACAAGCAGTCTGAGTCAATATTTCCAAATTGACATTATAATCTCTACAAATAGATTATGATTTTCTGAACAAACTATTTCAGCTATAATTTTCTTGTGATTTTGTAAATTACATTCAGTATTCAAAGGCGTTTAGTGGTATCTAAATTATGAACAAAAAAAATGTAAGGTAATTGAGAAAATGAAGCAGGTTGCCAAATTATTCTTAATTAAATCAAATTATTTGTATAAATCTGCGGTTCGGTAAATCTAATTAATTGTATAAATCTCGGTACAAGAAGTGTTCCAGAGCCGCTGTCTGAAAAAAGCACTGAGAATAGCTAAGGACAAACTGCACCCCCTCCGCACACATCTGGATCTCCTGCCATCAGGCAAGATATACCGTAGCATCAAAGCCTGGACTACTGCAAAACAGCTTCCTACCACAGGCTGTGAGGCTGCTAAACAGTCACCCACCTGATTCTGCTGCTGTGCACTGACAATTTAATAACTCTGGCACTGGCCACTCAAATCAGCTGCCCAGGACATTTTAATGACTGTTTTTACTGTATTTTAATGTTGCTGTTTTATCTGCTTTTAACTATTTATACAGTTTCATCAGGGACTGGATTGTTTTTATTGTTTTATTATGTGTGAAATGTTTAAGATTTTTGTGCGATGCTCCAGTATTCCCTGGGAAACGTCTTCTCATTTTGCACTGTACAATTGTTGCTTTGCAAGATGACAATAAAGGTTGATTGATTGATTAATTGGTTTCACTGTGATTCAATCATTTGAGAAATGTTCATTTACATTATTCTCATTTTAAACTTCATCATTTTAGCTGTAGAGAATGTAATTCCAGAAATTAGAAAATAGCTGTTATGAAATATGTTGCTTGTATTGAGTTAATTCTCGTGTAAAAGTTAAAGGTAACATACTAACAGAATTGTCAACCAATTAATTTGACAGATGTGTGAAGGGTCTGTTGAATGTGTTTCTTTTTTAATGCTATTACCAAAGAGGAGATTATGGTAACACCAACATTAATAACAAAAAATGCATTTTACAGGTAGTAAGCAAACCAAGCTGATTCACAGGAACAAACTCAGATACAAACGAGGAAGAACACACTGAGCCAAATTAAGTTGGCAGACAGCTTGAAATCATGACATCTTATTTCCAGAGTCCAAACATGTTCAGTCAGTTTGAGATGACTTCAAGAATGATGCAGGTGCACCTGACTTGCCCCTCCAACACTGGACCAATCACTGAACTCAGCAACAGACTACTGATGTGCTGAGAAAGAGGTAAGATGCCCTTCACCCCAGGCACCTCTGCTTTTCATCCAGTTATTTTTTATTTATTCTGCCTTATGCCAATGTTTTAATTTTGTTCGTATTTAAGGAACTTTAAATGATTAATTCTTCAATTATAGAAAATTAAAATTCTCAAAAGTGTGCTTGTTGTTTTTAATCTGGCCATCAGGCACATTAAAAAAACACATGTAAAGGCTTTTCCCAGGCAAATAGGACGCAAAGTGTTGTAATAATTCAGCGGGACAGGCAGCATCCCTGGTCATGCATATGTGCATTTCGGGTCAGACCCTTCTTCAGTCAAAGAGCTCAGTTGCAACCAAACCTTTTCCTTCATTAGATCATTAGTTTAAAGGATCTGCAAAATAAATATTCGACATGAGCATTTCAAATGACATGTAGCTTCTCCTGTTGGTATTGTGCACAAAAGATGAGCTAGCTACTATGTGGATAACCAAGAAAAAGGCAACCAATATTCTTCATCTGTCAATGAATTGGACCTGAACTTATTCTGATAAACAAAGAAAATCAGATTAAATAGACTGTGATATCTGTAGCCATTACACTGTCCTTCATGAAGTACTGAAAATGTCAACAACAGTCAGAATATGAGAGTCTGCTTCAGTCAATGAATAAAATTAGCCAAATCCCATCTATATATAACAAAAACTCTGATCTTATCTTCTGGTTTGCGTGGTTTTTCTATTTGCGCAAAAACGGTACATGCAGTGCTACAATTTTTTGCACCTCACTCATCATTCTCCTGTGCTGCAAGTGCAATAAGTTTTGTTCCAATCGATTGTATATTTGAAAAGTTATAAAGGTTTAAAAATCTTAAATACCGCGCATGCGCTGATTGGACTCTCCTCAGCACCGCCATGCAGATTGGTTTCCACTCCTGTCAGTCACTGCCAGGGGAAGGTGTGGAGGGATAGTGGGGGATAGGGGTAGGTGAGGAGTGGGGTTGGGTTTAGAGGGATCTGAGAGGGGTAGGGAGAGGAGGGAGGGAATGACTGAGGGTAGGGGAAAGGAGAGCGAGGGAGAGGTGAGGGAGGGATTGGGGAGTGGAGGAGGAGAGGGGGAAGAAGAGGAAGGGTGAAGAGTGCTGGGGGATGAGGGGAAAAGAGTGCTGGGAGATGAGGGCAAATGTGCCACGCCTGCACAGTTGGGGGCTATGGGTGAGTGGTGCAATATTGCGTTGGGGGAACGGGTAGCGTTGGGGGAATGGGTGAGTGGTGGAATATTGTGTTGGGGAACGGGTTGCACCAGGCCTCCCATGTGACAGAGACCCAACTGGTCCCACTTAGTCTCATATTCTCTAAAATGCTAAGCAGAGAAACTATTGGAGGCCTGAGCAGTGAAGCAGATATTATTTGCACACAGAACATTATTTACAATCT
The DNA here is from genome assembly GCF_028641065.1 of Leucoraja erinaceus. Taxonomy (NCBI): domain Eukaryota; kingdom Metazoa; phylum Chordata; class Chondrichthyes; order Rajiformes; family Rajidae; genus Leucoraja; species Leucoraja erinaceus. Next base: position 30,928,544 of record NC_073388.1, on the reverse strand, counting down.
TCAGTTTCATTATTCTGCTTGGTTGTCCATTACATTTTGATTGGCTTTGACATAGTAATCAATACTTTCCTTCACCTAACCAAAAAATATCCTTGTTGAGTTGTACAGATTCCATTTAAATGTGCTGAATTTTGAAAACTCAGATATTGTGTACTGCACTGCTACTTATATTATTTTAAAGTTGTTTTTAATTTTATTTAAAAGAGCTCATTTACAATAACCCATTTCCTATCTTCCATATCCAGCTGGTGGATACTGCATCAAAGGTGCATAAATAGACAAGAGACAATAGGTGCAGGAGTAGGCCATTCGGCCCTTCGAGCCAGCACCGCCATTCAAAGTGATCATGACTGATCATCATCAATCAGTACCCCGTTCCTGCCTTCTCCCCATAACCCCTGACTCTGCTATTTTTATGAGCACTATCCAGCTCTCTCCTGAAAGCATCCAGAGAACCAGCCTCCACTGCCCTCTGAGGCAGAGAATTCCAGAGACTCACCACTCTCTGTGAGAAAAAGTGTTTCCTCGTCTCCATTCTAAATGGCTTACTCCTTATTCTTAAACTGTGGCCCCTGGTTGTGGATGCCCCCAACATCGGGAACATGTTTCCTGTTTCTAGCATGTCCAAACCCTTAACAATATTATATGTTTCAATGAGATACCCTCTCATCATTCGAAACTCCAGAGTGTACAAGCCCAGCTGCTCCATTCTCTCAGCATATGACAGTCCTGCCATCCCAGGAATTAACCTTGTAAACCTATGCTGCACTCACTCAATAGCAAGAATGTCCTGTCTCAAATTAGGGGACCAAAACTGCACACAATACTCCAGGTGTGGTCTCACTAGGGCTCTGTACAACTGCAGAACGACCTCTTTGCTCCTATATTCAATTCCTCGTGTTATAAAGGCCAACATGCCATTCGCTTTCTTCACTGCCTGTCAATATGCTTACTTTCATAGCCTGATGTACAAGGACCCCCAGATCCCGTTGTACTTCCCCTTTTCCCAACTTGACGCCATTAAGATCTGCCTTCCTGTTTTCGCTACCAAAGTGGATAACCTCACATTTATCGGCATTAAATTTCATCTGCCATGCATCTGCCCACTCACGCAACCTGTCCAAGTCACCCTGCATTCTCATAGCATCCTCCTCTCAGTTCACACTGCCGCCCAGCTTTGTGTCATCTGCAAATTCGCTAATGTTACTTTTAATCCCTTCATCCAAATCATTGATGTATACTGCAAATAGCTGCGATCCCAGCACCGAGCCTTGCGGTACTTCAATAGTCACTGCCTGCCATTCTGATAGGGATCTGTTAATCCCTACTCTTTGTTTCTTGCCTGCCAACCACTTCTCTATCCATGTCAGCACTCTACCCCCAATACCATGTGCCCTAATTTTGCCCACTAATCTCCTATGTGGGACCTTATCAAATGCTTTCTGAAAGTCCAGGTACACTACATCCACTGGCTGTCCCTTGTCCATTTTCCTAGTTGCATCTTCAAAAAAGTCCTGAAGATTAGTCAAGCATGATTTCCCCGTAAATCCATGCTGACTCAGACCGATCCTGTTACTGCTATCCAAATGTTCGGCTATCTCACCTTTTATAATTGACTCCAGCATCTTTCCCACCACTGATGTCAGGCTAACTGGTCTATAATTCCCTGTTTTCTCTCCTGCCTTTCTTAAAAAGTGGGATAACATTAGCTACCCTCCAATCCACAGGAACTGATCCTGAGTCTATAGAACATTGGAAAATTATCACCAATGCATCCACAATTTCCAGAGCCACTTCCGTAAGTACCCTGGGATGCAGACCATCAGGCCTTGGGGATTTATTTGCCTTCATTCCCATCAGTCTATCCAACACCATTCCTACCTAATGTGGATTTCCTCCATCACCCCAGATCCTCTGGCCACTACTATATCAGGAAGATCGTTTGTGTCCTCCTTAGTGAAGACAGATCCAAGGTACCTGTTCAACTCATCTGCCATTTCCTTGTTTCCCATAATAAATTCACCTTTTTCGGTCTTCAAGGGTCCAACTTTGGCCTTAACTATTTTTTTCCTCTTCACATACCTAAATAAGCTTTTACTATTCAAATGTTTTTGAATTAACTTGCTTTCCAATTTTCCCCAATGAGAATAGTTGAAAGGCCTATTAATTAGACTGTTCTCTGCCCTTCATTGGCAAAGTAGCCAAATGTTCTGAGTTAAAATCATGAGCTCTTACATTAGATGTATCTCACTGTTCACTGTCCACTTTACTCGCTGCTTTCACTCTACCTTGGTACATGTGACAATACACTTAAACTAAACTAAACTACAATGCAATATCTCACAAAAAAACATTGTAAATTAAAATTATTGCAGAATTGCACTTTCCAGTATTACATTATTGTACATATTTTATTATATTGCTTCATCCATTTCTACTCTTTTGTATCATTCTATATGAAACTGAAATAAGCCAATTCATTTGTTCAACCATTGATAGTTTTAGAACTCATGAAATTATTTGAATGTATACATCCCAATGGGTCTTAACTTATTCCCTAAGATGTTAATGTCACATATGATTAGCAAGATCTTCATTAAGATTTTTTCTCATGTTGCAGCCTTAAATTTAGACATAGCCCAAATTTCCAGGATTTAATTGCATTTTTAGTTAGAAGCTGTTGCATTATAGATTATACAGATTGGTCTTAATAAACACATATTTGCATAATGTGAAATGAATATAATGTGATTGATGAATCAGCGAACACTATCAGTATCACGTGGGCCAATTTTTTTTTCACTTCCATTTTGATTGGGAACCAGTGTATCACAGAATCATTACTTCGAAAATTGACAAACAGCAAAAAAGCTGTTTTGGAAAGAAAACTTCCCATAAAACTTCCCAGCAACCACCTGGTTCATTCACCTGCAACCACAGGAGATGCAACACCTGTCCCTATACCTCCTCCCTCTCCTCCATCCAAAACCCCAAAGTCCCTTCAGGTGAGGCAGAGGTTCCCTTGCACTTTCTCCAACCTCACTGTTCTCGGTGTGGACTCCTATATATCGACGAGATCAAGCACAGACTGGACAATTGTTTCGCTGAACACCTATGCTCAGTCTGCCTTGGCCGACGAGATCTCCGGTTGCCAAACATTTTAACTCCCCTTCCCATTCGAATGCTAACCTTTCTGTCCTGGGCCTCCTCCTCCATCAGAGTGAGGCCACTTGCAAAGTGGAGTAACAGCACCTCATATTTAGTTTGGTCGACTTTCAATGCAGTGATATCATTTTGGATTTCTTTATTTCTAAGTAACCCATGCATTTTCTCTCTTTCTCTCTCTGCCCCTGCCCCACCCTAATCATCCTGCCATTCACACTGTTCGCATCCATATACCCCTCCGTTATCACCCACAGCCAACAATGGACCATTGTGGGCTTCACCTATCCTTGTTTATCGGTGCTGGCACAGAATTGTTTTGAACCTTTTCATTCTTCTAGTTTCCTTCCCCCATGACTGTCTGAAAAGAGTTTCAAATAAAAGCAGTCAGCTTTTCCTTTTCTCTGGTTGAAACTTTTCCCTAGTTTCCAAATTCTTCAGTTTTCCAGATTCTTTGCTGCCTCATAGTTGCTATAGTGACTAAGACAGTCACTCCCATCTCACCTCCAGTATTCAGCACTGTTGGACCAAATCTGTAATGGATTCTGGAATCAAATAATCCTGGCAGGTCACACAATAAGCTTCAGTTTGCAGACCATCAATTACACTTTACACCACTGCTAATGAAGTTGACTAGACTGAGAGATTGATTTGATTCTATTGCAGTACAACAAGTGCTTGACTAGAGGCATGGCTGGTTCTCAAGCATTTTTTTCAGGATGACAACCAAGATGTTACTGAGTGCCGAGCCTCTGCTGTATCTACATTACTTAATTGTTTCCTGATTAATTGCCACAGTACAAGCAGTGTTCCTGTCTGCTGTTTTAGTGCCTGCGTTATTTGTTTGCAAAGTGTCGTGCTTAATCCAGAACTCCCATTCGGAGCTTTTAAACCTCAGTGATTCGGGCCCATCTACATTCTTGCTGGAGGAGAAATTACAGGACTTAAACATCTCAAGCCACTCTACATCATGGCTGCCGGCCAAAAAGGGCCGCCGCTCTGGCACCTTTGCCAGGTTCAGGAGACGCCTTTACCGGCCACCGCTCCCAGCCCTTCTGCTGTCAAACGTCAGATCCCTCCGGCACAAAATGGATGAACTCCAACTTACGATACAAACTAACAAAGACTACAGTGACTGCTCTGCCATCTGCCTGACAGAGACCAGGCTGGATCAATCAGTACCTGACCAAGCGGTAACACTTCCAGGTTTCACATTACATCGTGCCGATAGATCATCCAAATTACCGATAGATCATCCAAATTATCGCACAAGGCAAAAGGCGGTGGCGTTTGCATAATGATCAATGAACGCTGGTGTACAAATTCTACAGAACTCACCCATGTATGCTCCCCGCACCTGGAATACATCACTGTCAAATGCAGACCATCATTCCTCCCACGGGAGTTCGCATCAGTAATTATAATCTGTGTTTACATTCCACCTGAGGCTAACGCTAACACCACCATAGCCGAGTTAGCCAACTACGTCTCCTCAGTGGAAAACTCACACCCGGACACAGCAGTCATCGTCCTTGGGGACTTTAACCAGACCAATTTGTCATCTGAGCTCCCCGGCTACCATCAGCAGGTAACTTGCCCCAGCAGAGGGACCAACACGCTGGTCCACTGCTATACTACCATCAAAGAGGCTTACCGTGCATTCCCGAGGGCTCCGCTGGGCAGGTCCGACCACGCAATGCTGCTGCTAATTCCACAATACAGACACAAAGTCAAATCCTCCCAGACACCAACAAAACTTGTCCGGTGCTGGTCCCCTGAAGCCATCGAAAAACTCCAGGGCTGTTTCGCGTGCACAGACTGGAATGTTTTCCATGCTGCAGGTGACTTCCATGACGCCACCATTGCAGTGACGTCATACGTTAACTACTGCGTGGACCTGTGCATACCACTCAAAGAAGTCAAACACTACAATAATAATAAACCGTGGTTTAACAAGGACATTAAAAAATTAAGAAAGGAGAAAAACTCAGCACATCTGGCAGGAAACAAAGAACAATATATGGCTGCCAAATACAAACTGAGATCTGCCATAAGAAGAGCCGAATCACTACTAGTGACATATGTAGAACAAATCACTACTAGTGACATATGTTTCATCTGGAAAAAACTCCAAAACATGACGAACTACAAAGAGAAACCCACCCCCACACCTGACAATCAGCTTCCTGATACACTCAACTTTTTCTATGGGAGGTTTGAGCAGGCACCGGCTCCACCACCATCTCCCCCCGACCCCCTCCCTCCTCCCCCTTTCACCATGTATGAGGAGGAGGTGAGGAGCATCTTCAGGGGACTTAAGGGGAATAAAGCCCCCGGCCCAGATAACATCAGCCCCTCCGTTCTCCACCACTGCGCTGCGTAACTGGCAGGGGTTTTTACCAACATCTTCAACACCTCTGTCAAAGCTCAGTACCCAATTGCTTCAAATAAACCATTATCATCCCGGTTCCCAAGACCAAGACCATCTCCTGCCTCAATGACTACAGACCCATTGCCTTGACATCGGCAGTCATAAAATCATTTGAGCGCATCACACTCAATCACCTGAAAACTGTCACCACCCCACTCATGGACCCATACCAATTTGCATACAGAGCTAACAGGTCAGTTAAGGACACCGTCAACTTAGCAACTCATCACATTCTGAACCACCTGGAGTCCGCAAACACATATGCCCGCATCCTGTTCATGGATTTCAGCTCTGCATTCAATACAATAAACCCGGCCAAACTGTTCAATAAATTACTGGACATGAAAATTGACGCATGCATCTGTCACTGGATTCACAGCTTTCTCTGGAACAGGCAACAGAGGGTGAGGATCAACAATAACACATCCTCCCCTCTCTTCCTTAGTACAGGCACACCCCAAGGCTGTGTTCTCTCACCCTGGCTATTCTCCCTTTACACAAACCAGCTCACATCCCACCACAGCTCCGTCAACCTGTACAAGTACGCGGACGACTCAACCATCATAGGATTCATCACCAACAACCAAGAAACTGAGTACCGTGCACAGGTCAACCAAGCAGTGGCCTGGTGCACAGACCATGATCTCTTACTCAATTCATCAAAAACAAAATAACTCATCATCGACCGAAGACGCCAGCCATCCCCCAAAACTCCTGTGTTCATTAAAGGTGAATCCATCTCCATCACTGACACATTCAAACTCCTTGGAACCCACATCAGCAACAACCTCAAATGGAGGACAAACGCAGACCACATCTATGGAAAAGCCCAGCAAACACTTTTCCATCTCCAACAGCTCAGGAAGTTCAGAGTAAGGTCTCATCTCATGCTCCGCTTCTATACAGCCATCATCGAAAGCACCCTCACTTCATCCATCACAGTCTGGTTCGATAGTCTCGACTCACTCTCCCGGAAGAAATTACAGCGCATCATCAACAGAGCATCAAAAATTATTGGCTTACCCCTACCATCCCTTGAATCACTTTATCACAAACGGACACTACACAGAGCCCGCAAGATCATCTCTGATCGTACTCACCCTGCACATTATGCCTTTCTGCTAATGCCCTCTGGGAGGCGTTACAGGACAATTGCCTCCAAAACAAACCGCTTCAAAAACAGTTTCATTCCCACTGCAATTAACATTTTAAACTCTGTACGGTGAGGAATAAGAATAAGCATGGCCCTTATGTATTATGTAATGTGTCTGTATGTATATCTATGTTATATGTTTAATGTTGATGAAATGTTGGAACCTGTACCGAGCTGTACTGATAACAAATTCCACCAGCCTGGCTGTGTGGTCATTAAAATAGTAAGATTAAACGAGAACTTACCAGTTTGAAGTTTGATCTGTATTTTATGAGGAATTACGATGAGGGATTACGTGAAGAACCCGCTCAGTGCGCAGGCGCGGCATGCTTCCAAGCAGCGGTGTGGAATCACAGACAGACACAAGTATTTGAAGTAACATAGTAAAGAAAAAGAGACATCAATTTATCAGTTTGATCCATATAATGAGGGTGGGAGCGGAGGGCACGTAATCCCTCATCGTAACTCCTCATAAAATACAGATCAAACTTCAAACTGGTAAGTTCTCGTTTAATCTTACTATTTTACTTCGGAGTCACGTGAGTGACTACGTGAAGATTTCAAAGCTCTGTGATTTCAAGCCGTGTAACAGTTTTACTCACTCACTGCCGAAAGCTCTTGAGGAAGGAAGTGTTATCGTAATTAACCAATGAATCTGTTTTCAAAAAAACAAAACGGTATTTATTAACAATAACAAAAAACAAAATTGCTCCCCCGGGCTTAAATTAAATATTTGCAGCTTCTAATATTTTCGCTGCAAACTAATCAGGCTTTATCAATGGCTTATTATAGAATGTTCGGAATGTGGATTCCCTCGACCATCCTGCTGTGTTCAGGATGAGGTCAATAGGCATATCCATCCTAGCTGCTGTTGATGTGGATGCTTCCCTGGTGGAATGAGATTTAAAAATTTTAATGTCTATCCCAGCAGCTTCCAATACCTGTTTTAGCTATCTTGAGATGGTCTGGCTTGTTATCCGGCCATGTGGTTTTTTGTGGCTGACCCATAAGGCTTTTTCACTCCCTCGGATGTTATGGGTTGTGTCGATGTACTGTTTGAGGTGGGTCACCACACACAACCGTGGCTCTGGTGGGTAGGCCTGGAATACCACTAGTGCATTGGATGTTCCTGGCCTGCTTTGTTTTACCAGACCTAGTAGAATGAATGTTACCTTGTCTGGCGTTGTTTCCATGTTGTCCAGTCTTAATTTGTGTAGCGACTGGACTCTCTGTGCAGATACCAGTGCCATCAGCATGAGCGTCTTCAGTGTTAATTGCTCGAGGCTGAGGGATCTAGCTGGTGGCCTTTCCCGGAGGTATGTCAGTACGACACTGATGTCCCAAATATGAGTATACCTGGGCTTGGGGGGCTTGATGTTATAAATGCCCTTCATCAGTTTAACCACCAGTGGATGGGATCCCATAGGCTGATGTCCTGCAGGTTTGAGGTAAGTGGAGAGGGCACTACGTGCCGTGTTGATGGCACTGTAGCTCATCCCCTCATGATGGTGTAGGTAGGCCAGGAACTCCAGAACATTGGCTACTGTGGCTGTTTCATATGAAGTCCCTGTTTCTTGGCAGTACTTCTCCCATTTCTTGATGTTGGTTAGGTACTGCCTCTTAGTAGATGTTCGCAGGGATGCTGACATGGTGGTGATGGTTTGTTGCGATAATCCCAGGTCCAGGTAGGGTCGGTTTAGAATCTGCAACCCAGGAGTTTAATGTCTTGATGGCATGGGTGGCTTATGCCTGACACTGGGTGAATCAATAGTCCTGGATGACTGGGAAACACCATTGGTGATTCCACCAACATGTCATGTAGTACTGGGAACCATGGCTGTGTAGGCCAGTCGGGTACCACCAAAATTCCAGAAGCTGAGTCCATCTGGATTTTGCGAAGTACCCGACTGATGAGGCAGAAGGGAGGAAAGGCATAGAAAAATAACTTTCCCCAATCCAGCGTGAAGGCATCTACCACTGCTGCCTCTGGATCTGGTTCCCAAGCGACATACATAGTTAATTGGTGATTTAGTCTTGATGCAAATAAATCGATATCTGGCTTTCCATATTGCTTGACAATTTTAGCAAATGCTTTAGGATTTAACATCCATTCGATGTTGTCACTAAATTTGCGTGACCTGGTGTCTGCCACTGTGTTTAGCTTACCTGGTAGATAGGTAGCTGAAAGCCAAATATGTCTTTCGACACACCATTGCCAAATCATATTGACCAATTTGTCGCACGATAAAGATTTCATGCCGCCCATATGGTTAATGTAAGCCACCACCGTAGTATTATCTATTTGGAATCGAACATGCAAGTGCTGCATATTTGATGCATATGCTTTTAAACCATAAAAGGCGCCCAACATTTCCAAATAGTTAATGCCCAGTGTAGATAGTAATGATGATTCTAAGTTAGTCCATCTACCACCTGTGCTGGATATGGAGTTAGTTGCTCCCCAGCCTTGAGCACTGGCATCTGTTTGAAGAACTAAAGTAGGATTAGTAATGATAATAGGACTACAACTATGCCAAATATTTTGTGTCCACCACTGTAGCTCTGATATTGCTTCAGTGGGTAACATCATGACCCGATCATAGTGACCTTTATGTTGTCTTAGTGCCCGCACCTTTGCTCTTTGTAAATTTTGATAATGTATAGGTCCAAATTGTATAGCCGGAAATGCTGCTACCATTTTACCAATTACTGCTGCTACTTGTCGAATAGTAGGTCTTTTGTTAACTTTTATTGCATGATTGTGCTAATGCAATCATCTTTTCTCTTGGCAGGGTAATAGTCATTTGGACTGAGTTAATTGTGAAACCCAGCTAGTCCATGATAGAGGATGGATTTAACTTGGATTTATCTGGATGTAGGACGAATCCCAGAGTTTCTAGGAGCTGTTTTGTAGCTGATACTGCTGCTACAGCCAATTCCATAGTTTTTCCCACTATGAGGATGTCATCCAAATATGCCATGACTATATGTTTTTGTTTCCTTAATATTGCCATGGCTGGTTTTAATATTTTTGTGAATAATCTTGGGGCTGACGTGAGCCCATTAGGCAGTGCTTTATACTGCCACAGCTGCCCCATCCAGATAAATTTAAGGTATCTGCTATAATCCTTATGTATGGGTACCAGATAGTAAGCATCTTTAAGGTCAATGCTTGCCATATAGTATCCTTTGGAAATCAGTTGTCTAGCAGTCACAAATGTTTCCATTTTGAAATGTATATACTTAACAAACTTGTTTAGGGATGTTAAGTCAATGATGATGCGACATCCACCATCTTTTTTGGTTTTTGTAAATATATTGGATACAAATTCCAAGGGTTCATGTTTGGTCTTTTCTATGACCCCTTTATTTATAAGTCTCACCAGTTCAGCTTGTCCCTCCCGTTGCTCTTTTTTGGAGGGAGAAAATACCCTTTCGGGCCAATGTTGAACTGGCGGTGTTTTTGATATAAACTGAATTTTATATCCTCCAATGCTGTTGAGTATATATTTATCATTGGTGATCATTCCCCATGCTTTCTTAAACAAGTGTAACCTTCCCCCTGTTAGTAAGGCACCCTTATTCTCTATATGCTGGTAGGAACCAGATCCACCTACCTCCATGGTTATTGACGATTTTGTGTTTTCTTTCTTCTTTGAGTTTTGTTCTGTCGACGTGCTGGCGATGTTGGGGGGAGGCGCATTTTCCAGGGGGTCCGCGGCGGGCCCTGATCTAAAAAAGATCTTTGGGGATAATGCGGCCCCAAGCTTTCACCAGTCCCATATTCCAGACGACGACTGGTGGATGCTGTGGGGTGCTGCCGCTTGGGTATCAGAGTTCGTGGTTTGCTCGTCCCGGGGCCTGCCCTCATGAGGCCGAAGGTTTTGGATGCCTCTTCCATGTCCTTCAGCTGTTTATTTAGATCTTTCCCAAACAGTAACGGATCTGCCTCCGCAGCTGGAGCTTTGCACAAGCCAGAAAATTTGGGATTGAGGGCAGGTCTTATATTTTTCCCTCCGGAGGTTGTTCAATTCGAATTGAGTGGTACACATCAAAGCCAGCACATCCTATTGGTGTGTACTCCACAGAATGAGCAAAGGCTGTGATAGCTGACGTCAGGAGCCTAAGGATCCGCTGTAGCTTTAGTTCTTGTGCCCGTATAGGGCCCCCCACATTTCCCCAGATTTGGCTGTTGAGGCTTTTGACCTTAAGGGCCTCACAATTCTCTGGTGCTGTGTGTTCTTCCAGCACTTGGGCGAGCACCTTTTCCTGTAGAGGCTTATTAGACAGGTGGTTGATACTAGCCGCCATCCTCGGCTCCAGAGGTGCTCCAGCCCGTGGGGTTGCTACGAAGCGGTCCACCACACCCAGCAGCTGTTCCTGTTCCTGCACCCCATGCATACTCCCGATTCCTTCCGCCTGCCCCTTTTCCAGACCAGCCCTGCCCTGGTCACCAATGCTAGCCTCCTGCTCTTGATCTGAGGTAGCAAAGGATAGTGCCTGACACGACACTATGGAGGAGGTGCCTGTCCTGTCTGTCCGGGAGCGCTGTTGTTCCCGGTAGACCATCTCCTCCAGGAGCTGCTGAATGCAGCTCAGGCGGCTGTCTCTCCTCCGTTTTGGGGAGGACATTTCCCCCTCCGACGAGTCGGAGTCGTCCGGCCGATTCATCTTCCTGGACGCTTTCCCAGTCCGCCGTGCAGGCTCTGGCGTGACTAGGTCAGGCTCGGTCTCAGGGATAGCAAATCGCTCAGCGAGCGCTGCTGCCGCCGGTTGCTGCCCCGCTGGAATGGGACGCTCCTCTGGTGGAGTTAGAGCGCGGGCAGTTCTTTGTGAGAGCTTTCTGCGTTGAGACATCTTTGCACTGCAAAACACTAACGCCACTCTCCTCCGGTTAAGTCCCAACGCACCGTCTACTTACCTGACGGTCCGTTTTAAAGCGCAGCTGGAGAGCCTGACTCCAGCTGCCGCCGCTGTTGCAACTGCTGGGCGTAATGCCGCGCCTGCGCACTGAGCGGGTTCTTCACGTAGTCACTCACGTGACTCCGAAGTAAAATACAATACAATACAAAAAAAAACAAAATATGAGGCAGCATGAATAGAGTTGGCAGAAAACTGCCCTCTATAATGGTAAAAATGTCAGGAGGATACTGAATTATGTCATTCATGGCACATCTGGCTGTAGATGATTGCAACTACATTAGTGAGGATGGGGTTAGACAGTTTTGTCTTTCATGCTGGTTTTCACACCCCTAGCCCCTGACCCAGTCTGGCAGCTGTATCATTAGGCTTTGACTAGCTCAATCAGCAACAGTGCCACAGACACCATACTGAGTATACTCTTTCCAAGTGCCATTCAATATGGAGGTGTTTTGGTTCATTAACTAGAGGAGGATCATAAGTGGTAATCTGCAGAATGCAATTTTGTCCATGGAGTAGATCGCCCGGTGTGGGGAAGCTGAGATTCCCCCCCGATGCAGGAGCTTGATCGCCCCAACGGGGAGGACAAAGAAGGAAAGGGATTTAACTATTGTACGCCTTTCATCACAATGAGGAATGTGGAGGAGTCACTGTGGTGGATGTTTATGTTTATGTTAAACTGTATTTTGTGTGTTATGTTGCTTTTTATTAGTATAACTATATGGCAAAGCAAATTCCTCATATGTTGCAATACATACTTGACTAATAAAGTAAGTATGAGTATTGAGTGTGAGTTTTTTTGCGAGAATAAACTCGTTGGATAGTAATTAGCCAGAATGTCATTCTTCTACAGGACAACTGTATCTGCATCACAGGAGCACCTCAAGGCTGTCCCCTGCTCTATTCACTCTATTCTCTCTATATCAATAATTGTGTAGACAGACACAGCTACAGCACCATCTTTAAATTTGCTGAAGATATCAACGATGTTGAACAAATATCGGGTAATGATGAATTAGAGTACAGGATGGAGATTGATAATCTAATTGAATGGTGCCAGAACACCAATCTTGCTCCCAATGTTAGCAAGACCAATGAATTGACTATTGACTTTAGGAAGTGAAAGCTAAGAACCCATTATTTTCATTAATGGGATGGTGATGGAGAGAGTCAACAGTTTAAACTTCCTGGGTGTGCATATCCCCAAAGATCTGCCTTGGACCCACGTCATTGAAGCAATCACAAAGAAAGTTCACTAATATATTTACTTCCTTAGAAGATTACAGAGATTCGGTATGTTCCCGAATACTCCTTGGAATTTCTACAAGTATATGGCAGAGAGCATACTGGTTGTGTCATGGCCTGGTTCAGTAACTCAAACACTCAGGAATAAAGGAGGCCCCAAACATTTGTAATGATTGCCCAGCCTATGACATATACTGACAACCCACCAAGAAGGAGATCTACAGGTGGCACTGCCTCAAAAATGCAGCTAATGTCATTAAAGATCCACACCACCCTGGCCGTGCTCTCATCTTATCTGACATCAGGAAGAAGGTATGGGTGCCTGAAAACCATGACCTCCAGGTTCAAGAACAGCTTCTTCTCAGCAACCATCAAGATCTTGAACATGGCGCAACATTAATCACAACCCCGTTGCAGTGACTATGACCTACTATGCATTTTGTTTTGGCTATATTAAGTATTTCATTTTTACACTATTATGGTCTGGTTACCTCATTTTACTGATGATTCATTTATTGGCTTATTGATTATTTTATGTTTATTTATTGAGTTATTACTTTAATGGGCATGTGAAGCTGCAGCAAGTAATAATTTCATTTTTAGGTTGTCAGTACATTCATCATTTTTTACTTTTGTCTCTTCACTTTCAGTCACACACATACTGGTTTTGTAGCTGTGCAGAACAACTTGGTGGGAAGAAAGCTAGTTGTAGAACAAATGACTTCTACTCTATAGCGGGAATGTTGATGGGACCTGACACCTTTACTGCAACTGGTGTGGGTAACCTTTGTATTCAATCATCTGTATCTTCCACATTTTTTGAATGGCTAAAAAAAAGAAAGATAGCAAATAAATTGATGTTGCTTCCTGATTTTGCTGACCTTGCCAAAACAAAAAACAACTTAATTACAGCTCCATCTCAAGTAAAGTTGATGATTGTATTTTCTCAGTGATTAAATCAATTATTTCACTGCCAAAATGTAGATGAAATTAATCATGCGGGCATTCTGCATATAGGAAGATTAATTGTCCCAAAGTTTGGGCTAAACTGAATTGTTATAAATATATTATTGTAAAGACAAATTAATAAGTATAACTGGATGGTAGACAAAAATGCTGGAGAAAGGCTGAGGAAGGTTTCTGAGGAAGGGTTTCGGCCCAAAACATTGGCTATTTCCTTCGCTCCATAGATGCTGCCTCACCTGATGAGTTTCTCCAGCATTTTTGTCTACCTTCGATTTTCCAGCATCTGCAGTTCCTTCTTAAACTAGTATAACTGGATATTCACTTTTTCTCATGATGTGTCATGTTTGGGCCCCATTCAAAATATATTCCCAGTAACTCATGCACAGCCATGCACAGCCATGAGTAATAAACAATTAATCAGATATGAGTCAAGGTACAAGTAGAGCACAAACATTGTGTGCATTTGCTCAGTGGAGTCAATGTGTACAGCTTTTTGGCTTCCAAAAGGACTTGAACTTTTCAGAATAAGAACAATTTGTTATTAAGAAGTTAAGATTTGCATGGTTATCTAATTTTTGCTCTCACGTTGAACCAAATTACTAAACCATTATTCTCTATAAATGAGTGGTGTTGTCATAGGGACTATGTACTGCTGTTGGGGTTGCCTTGCATGATGGGTGAAACATTTTGGAATCTTACAGGACTAAAGCATCTGAAAATCAATCATTTTCTTCCACATAACATAACTGTTCTTGTCTCTCAGATTCCTTTGCTGCCTGTTCCTGCTATGACACATGACACAGAACAGTACAGCATAAGATGTTTTACCTTTTACAAGTTGGTAAAGCTGAAGTAACTCAGTGAGTCAGGCAGATTCTGTGGAGAAAAGGAATAGGTGCCATTTGGGTATATAATACGAAACATCAAAATGTGTGGCGTTTTACATATTGAGGGAGGTTGTCATAGTATGCAGCAGCATATAGGTTAGTTAGAGAACTGGGCTGAGAAATGGCCGATGGAGTTTAATCCAATGTGAGATGTTGCACTTTGGGAGTCTGAATGTAATGGGATAGTATACAATTTATAGCATTGATATGCAGATGAATCTTATGGTCCAAGTCCAGAGCTCCCTGAATATGGCAACAAAAGTAAATAGAGAGGAAAAGTGGATGTATGGTATGCATGCCCTCATCGATTGAATATAAGAACGCCACGTTTCAGCTTTGTAGGACTTTGATTAGGCCACATTTGGAGTGTGATACACATTTCTGGTCAATGGGCGAAATGCAGCGCTATAGGTCAAATGCAAGGCAAAAGGTCAAATGCAGGCGAGTAGTTCTTGACAAATATGCCAAATTGGTCAGCATGGAAAAGATGAGATGAAGGGCCTGTCCTATGCTCTACAGCTCTACGACTATGACTATTTATTTATATAAGTAAATTGGATGAAATCATTGAAGTACAGTTGCTAAATTTGCACATGACAAAAGTAGATGGGAAGTAGTTGTGAAGATGGCATTGAGGTTATAATGAGGATATAGGTAGATTAAGTGAGTGGGCAAAGATTTGGTAAATTAAGTAACGTATTTCCCGGCAATGAAGACGCTATTTTTTGCCCTAAAGTAAGGCCCGAAAATTTACCTGTGTCTTGGAGGCCGAAGATTAGATTGTTAGCCAAGAAAGATAGAGTGGGCCAAATTGCTTTTAAAACATGTGGCTAACACAGGGGTCGGCAACCTACGGCTCGGATCCGGCCTGTAATCCGAACTCAAGCGAACCAAAGCAAGCCAACCTGGAAACTGCAGCCATTTGCGGGGCTCGCAGCCGACCTGGGTGTCACAGCCAGACCTGGGGCAAACGAGCTAACCACAGCCAGTCACGTGGCACGCAACCGACCTGGGAACTGCAGCAATTCCCTGGGCACGGAGTCGACCTGTGAACTGTAGCCATTCCCGGGGCAAGCAGCCGACCTGGCAACTGCAGCAAGACCTGGGGCAAGCGAGCCGACCTGAGCTCTACAGCCAGTCCCATGGAACGCAGGCTTTGGATGTGTGTGGCGGTTGTCGGTCAAGTGAGAATAACAGAGAGAACTGCTGCCTTGTCAACAGACGGTCACTAAAAACAGTTGGTATGAGTTATGAAATTCTCGTTATCCCTATTTTTGACCTGGCTCGGAGACCGTACAGTGAGGGGACTAGCTCAAGAGCAAAGACCATAGAGCGGAGCGGGTCAGCAGGCGATGGATAACAGGACAGCGGGCGGTGGAGCTTACTCCTCTGTCCGCGCAAGTAACCTCAATTGGTCCATGGAACTAGTATTGTCATTCAATAAGATCACAACTGATTCAACTTGTCCCGGTGTGCTCCCGTTTTCCCATCATGTCTCCATCTGCCGTCAAACTCCACCCCCCACCCCCCACCCATTCAGTCATTCAGAATGGAGGAGATCTGGAAGCCTTGGGCAAATTGAATTTTTACTTTATTTATTTAAATTGATTTTTTTTTTTTTTTGAGCATGAGAAATTCTGCCCCACCAGCCTTTATTCAAAATTTAGCAACTCAAAATGGGGGTGCTTCTTCGACGCAGGTGCATCTTCATTGCCGGGAAATAAGGTATAATGCCTACTTGATAAAAATCTAAATACTTGGTTTAGTTTAATTTAGTTTAGAGATATAGCATAGAAACAGTTCTTTGGGCCATCAAATCTTAGTGCAGGAAAGATTTTAATGTACAGAAAGCAGTTCAGAGAAGATTAACTAGACCAATAGCTGGATTCGGCATGTTGTCTAATGAAGATAATTTGTATCCAATGGAGTTTAGAAGAATACGAGGTGACTTGATTAAAAATACATGTGATTCTGAACAGCTAAGACACCCAAAACGCCAGCTGAGAACATCTCAGCTCCAGGGACCGAGCAGGGAAATGCAGAGTAACACCAGCTCAGCATTTCCACCATCAACTAATTTTGTCATCAGACGGAAGATCATCAAGGTGAAATTCCTGCAATAATCAAATATTCAAATTTATTTTTGAAAGAAAATTTAGAATTAAAGGTCATTGTTTAAAAATAAGCAGTCTTCCATTTAAGAGGGGATGAGTGTTTATGTTTGTCTCAATCGGATTTTAGAACAATGTCGATGTAACTAGAATCATTGAATATTTCTAAGGCAGCAGCAGATAAATCCTTAATAAGCAAGGGAGTGAAGGATTACCATGGATAAATGGGAATGTATAGTTGAGTTTACAATTAAATTAACTATGAACTTATTAATGGATCAGCAATCTTAAGGGCTGGATGCCCTTCTTCTAATCCTAATACATATGTCCATGTGTATAATACACATGAAACAGGCAATTGCAGAGTTCCTGAAGGACTGGTAGAGATGGTGATCAATATCACTTTAATATCGCACAATATCTCACAAAGATGAGAACTAAAATTTCATATCAGTGCTCATTGTTTTAGAAATATGCAGATGCAATGTAATTTATGATTAGATGTGTAATTGTAATAAATACATGCTTAGATAATAATCATGGCAACATTAAGTGTCATATTGCAAAATCTTATTCATTTATTCACTTACATAAATCAAGCTACAGGACAGTACACCAGTCCTGTGAGGGCTAGTTAACTTGAGTAACAATTATATTTCTGAAGCAAATAATCGTTCTCATACAGTACTTACTTCAGTTTGGCTTTCTGCTGAACATAGATAAAATGTGTCCACAGGGTGGACACAGAAGAGCAAAGGAAGTCTGGATTGACAGGTTGATGATATTGAGTCAATCAGGTGAAGTTGATAGGTATAAAATCAAGCTGACTATGAAACAGCTGGAGACTACTATTCGATGTGAGACACAAATCCCTGGCCCAAAGATGTCAAAAATCTCTCAAAGCTCTCAGAAAGTTGTGTAGGATTGCAGAAAGAAGTTAGTTATAAAACTTAAGCTAAAGTTAGCCTTCTCTCAAATGTATTTTCCACACGTATATGGCACGTGCACTTAATTCTTAAAAGTTCTGAGATCATTTTAAAATAGAGAAGCAAGACCATGGAAACCAAACCGTAACTTTGATGTGAGTGAGATAACACACCTCATGATTCAAGACAAGGGAATTGATTAACTTACAACAGAGGCCTAACCTACTTTTCAAATATATTTTGACACTATGTCCTTCCTTTTAAGCAATTACATCTATCTATCTCAAATTACTCTATCTGTTTTTGGGCTGGCAGTTTGACAATAAAGTCAATGCAGTCATTTCTTAGCAGTGAGTAGAATGAAGGGATGTTCTGTAAGTTGACCATCAACTCAAAGCAGGAACTTTGCTTTTAATGTTTTTAACTCCACATGAAATTTGAAATGTCACACAGCAGTGGACCAGGAAGTTAATTCCTCAGTCAATCCGAGGTTGGTACATGTATCTCAAAGTCAATGTCAGAGATTGGATATGAATTCAACATTGATCAATTATGTTATGATCTAATATTGATAAATGAAGTTCAATGTTTTGATAATGAATTACATTATTTGTAGTTTGAAGGAAGCCTGTAAGAAACTTCCTTTGCACCCGATTACTTACCATAGCTGCTATCTGTGGTCTGATTTTGGGTCCTCTTGCATAGTTTGATAGAGAGTGAAGTAACCCTGTGCCAAGAGCAGTAAGGCAGAATGTTGTGTTTTAGATTCAATGTTAAACTGAAATTCCACCTGCCCATTCATGCAAACATAAAATATCCCCTGGACTAGTTTAAAGAGACTCAAGGAGCTCCCCTGATGTTTTGATGCCACTCACCTTTCATCTGATATTACTGGAAGATATAGTGGAATTATCTTTGCTGTCTGGGAAGCCAACCTGTGCATGTTGACTGTTTTATAGTTGTACAGAACAACAGTAACTTTGCTTTAAAAGAGTTTAATTGTCTATAAACATTGGTGCTATATAAGTGATAGTACTTACTTTTCCTTTAAAGTAACAATTGTGTTGCTTCATCATGGGAAAGGCACACTACATCTCCAATCAATATGTCAGCCTTGAGGCCATTTTTGCAGAGAAAACCAGTTGTGTGCCTACTTTATAAACACTATGAAGTGCAAAGAAATGTATGTTCTACGTGTTATACCATGCCATTATATTAACCCATGTTTAAAAAAGAACAAAAATTATCTGTCAGTTAAAGGTTTAACAGTGTAATTTAGCGAGCATCCCATGTTTTTGAAAAAAGAGAAATATCACTGAGGACCTAAGCAATAAAGATGGCAAAGTCCTCAGCTAAATATTGTGTGACATGGAGGAATGGATGCATTAAATGTAAACTGAACAATGATCCTCTCACCATTTTAATTTCTTCTCTACAACACCAGAGATTGTTTTTACTAAATCACACTTGATAAGTACCTAAAACCAACGAGTTCCCATTTTTTACTTTTCACTGTTCCACTCTATGGTCCCCACCTGTTTTACAAATACCACTATCATCTATGCCATTACATTAACTCCAGCCTCCCAGCTACCCTTATTGTTTGGAGTGTAGGAGACTGAAGGGTGATCCAATATGGCAATTTACAGCATGAGGAGCATGGATAGGGTTAATGCACACAATCATTTTCCCAGGGTTGGGGAAACAAGAACAAAAGGACAGCGGTTTAAGGTGAGAGGGGAAAGATTTAATATGTCTGGGGATCAACATTTTCATACTGAAAGTGGTACATATACATGTATAGAATAATCTGGCAGGGGAAGTGTTTGAGTCAGGTAAAATAACAGCATTTAAAAGTCATTTAGTGAGGTTGGTGGACAGGAAAGATTTTGGTACGATAGAACTTTATTTATCCCCGGAGGGAAATTGACCTGCCAACAATCATAAAACACAAAATACATGAAACGTTAAATTAAAGTGACAAGTGGAAAGGATTGGGGATGTGCAAACAATGGGGGTGGGGGGAGTCAGTTAGTCTACCCCATGACAGAAGATGGATGAGTTGTACAGTCACAGGGAAGAAGGATCTCCTATGGTGTTCTGTACTGTATCTTGATGGAACCAGTCCGTTGCTGAAGTTACTTCTCTGGTTGACCAGTTTGTCATGGAGGGGGTGAGCTGTATTGTCCAGGATGCTACACATCCTCCACCAAGATCACCTACTATGAATCCAACTCTATCCCCAAAAAGGAGCCAGCCTTCCTGATGAGTTTGTTAATCGTATTGGCGTCCGCGGCCTTCACGCTGTTGTCCCAGCACATGACAGTGAAGAAGATGACACTGGCTACCACCAATTGGTAGAACATCTGCAGCATCTTACTGCAGACGTTGAAGGAGCGGAAGCCTTCTCAAAAAGTACATCCGGCTCTGTCCCTTCTTGTACAGGACCTCAGTGTCCCTGGACAAGTCAAGTTTACTCTCCAAGTACACATCAAGGTATTTGTACTCCCTGGCAAACTGCATATCCACCATTGATGGAGACAGGGGACATAGGTGTTCCTCTCCTCCTACAATCTACCACTATCTCCTTAGTCTTGTTGGTGTTGAGCTGCAGGTGGTTCAGCCCACACCACTCAACAAAGTCATTGACTACACCTCTGTATTCAGCTTCCCTCCCCTCACTGATGCAGCCCACAATTGCATAGTCATCTGAAATCTTCTGCAGGTGGCAGGAGTCCGAGTTATATCTGAAGTCAAAGGTAAGCACACAATGCTGGAGTAACTCTGTGGGACAGGCAGCATCTCTGGAGAGAAGGAATGGATGATGTTTTGGGTTGAGACCCTACTTCAAACGTCTGAAGTCAAATGGATATGGACCTAAAGGGACAAATGGGACCAGCTTAGATGTGCTTCTTACTCAGCATGGATTAATTGGGCTGTGGAACCTTTTTTTCATGTTGTATTATTCTATGATTCTGTGACTTTATACTTTTGGCTCATCTCAATAACATTTAATAGCTGAAAAATGAAGACATGAGAATTCACGTAAAAAAAACCCAACAAGATAGAATTTAAAAAGGAACATGTTTTTCCAGTCCCATGTGTCTAAAATATTGGGAAATGTAAATCAAATTGGATTGCAAAAGATGAATGATTTAGAAGAACTTGACACTACAGAAACTGTGATGATGTCTATGGCAGACTCAGATATGCATCTGCCACTAAACAATTTGTTTCTGTGCATGAGTTTCCTTTCTGTTACATGAATACATGTCACATAAAATCACTCAGCCTCAGTTTTAACACCTTTCATGATTTCACTCGCATTATATCTGTAATCTCATGCAGCTAACAATTTCTCAGCAATCCCTGCTTACCTTTGACTAAGACCTCTCTTTAGACACCTCTTGTTTTACCCAATGATCAAAGGTCTTGTGTTCAATCAACCTGGACTCCATATTCAGAAATTACTTAATGTACCTTTGTCTCTCTGTCACTGCTGTATGGACATTTACTTGAAAACTCTCTTTAAAACCTGCTGTTAATCAATCTATTAGGGAGTTTATAAAATCATGAGAAGCAAAGTTATGGTAGACGGTCCAAATGTTTCTCTCAGGGTGGAAATATCAAACACTAGGGGGCCTAGATTTCAGGTCAAAGTTTAAAGGAGATGTGTGTGGCACATTTCTTACGCAGAGAGTAGTAGGTGCCGAAAACAAGTGCCCAGAATGCACCGCCACTGGTGGTTGTGGAGGCAGACATGATAGTGGTGTTTAAGAGGCTTTTGGACACATGAATATGGATAGCTTCCGAGTGGATGCAGTATGGAGGGATACAGAGCATGTGCAGTTAAAAATAATTAGTTTAATTTGACATAATGTTCAGCACAGATATCATGGGCATGACTTGTTATGTACTGTTCTGTGTTCTAAACCAGCACTTTCCTGCAGAAAGTGTATGTATTGAACTCCACTTTTTAGGTCCAATTGGCATTACCTCAAACATACAGGAAAGGAGAGTCTGACACAATATTGGGCCAGACTATCTTGGACTTGACCAAATATCCAGCATGTGGATGCAGAGGGCTGGTCCATGAAGCTGGGCAGGCCTGAGGCAGGAAGTAGGCCTCAGGAAGCACATCCTAAGGACCCAGGCCTAGAATTTTTTGACAGCGTTCAAAAAGTTCTGAAACTTCTGAATATCTTTGATAGGGAAACTTAAAATCTATTCAAGGAGATTAAAGTAAAAAAAAACCTCAACATACCAACAGAATAACTGGCAAATATTAAAACAAAGAAGAAGAAGATTGAACTTTATTACCTTCCGTCACAGTGAGGAATGTGGAATCCACTGTGATGGATGTTTATGTTAACTTTTTTTATGCAGCTGTGTGTCTTGTTGCTTTTTTACTTACTATGGCTGTATGGTAACTCAACTTTCACTGTACTTTAATTGGTACATGTGACAATAAACTGACCTTGAAACTTTGAAACCGTGAAACAATGTACAATAATATCAAGTCTTCCTGTGTTAAACTTTCTCCACTTTCAAATTGGTTTCATGTCAAATGGTTGTGGTGGCCATTTGTGTGCCAGTCATCTCAAGCATTACGCTGAGAAGTTGGAAGCAGAGTCCATTTAACCCCACTTATTTAACACTGATCAGTCTGAAGAAGGGTCTCAACCTGAAATGTCTCCCATTCCTTCTCTCCAGAGATGCTCTCTGTCCCATTAAGTTACTCCAGCATTTTGTGCCTATCTTCGATTCAAATCAGCATCTGCAGTTCTTTCCTACACATATTAGATCTATCAAATTGATTCAGTCTAATTCGCTGAAGCAAAGGCAACTTTTCAAACTGTTTAACACTGTCTGACTGAGTGTAACACAGTTAGGCAGTAAAATAAAACAGAAATCCGAATAAATCAAATTCCAACTACTTAATAACCTCTTCTTGTCTTGACTTTTATTTTACATTCATGCATTCTGCAAAATGTTTCAAATCTGATGTTGCTAAATCTAGTCCAACAATTTTGCTTTATGCAGTTTGTGGATGGTTACACGTTTACACTGTTGACACAAGGATCTGAAAATGCTGGTTTGCCAAAAAAAGACAGAAAGTGCTGGAGTAACTCAGCAGGGTCAGGCAGCAACATTGGAGAGCATGGTGTTTCAGGTTGGGACCCTTACAAGACTGATTAGAGGGGGCTTGCCAAAACCTGACAAGTGATAGGTGGATACAGCTAAGGAGGGAGGTGGGTAGTTTGATTGACAGATAATTAGACAAAGGCCAGAAATGAATAGACAACAAGTATGAGATAAAGACGTAAGGATAAATGATGCTTGAAATGTAATGCCAGAGGCAGAAATATATAGGTGGAATGGCACTGAGGGAGTGGGAGAAGGAGAAATTGGTGCATATCAGTGGGACAGATAAGAGAGGGGGTGAAAGGGGAGGGAAAGGTGGTGATTTGTTTCCCTAAAATTGGAGATTTCAATGTTCAGACCATTGGGTTGCAAGTTACCCAAGCAGATTATAAGATGCAGTTCTTCCAGTTTACAGGTGGCCTCATTCTGGCAATGATGAAGGTCCAGGACAGAAATGTCAGTATGGAAAAAAAAAAAAAAATCATAATAATAATAGTAATAATAATATATTTTATTGTCATTGCACAGAGGTACAATGAGATTTGGTATGCAACTTCCATCTGATGTAATAACTTAATTAACCAAAAATTTAGGCACCCAGAGAAACAAGATTAGGGGTGTGAGGAGTCTTTGTTAATGCTGACGGCCTTCCTGAGGCACCGTGTATAGTAGATGCCCTCCAAGGCTGGTAGCTGTCTCCCAATTATCTTCTGCGCTCTGTGGACGACGCGCTGAAGAGCTCTCCTCTCCGCCTCCGTGCAGCTGAGATACCACACAGAGGTGCCATATGTTAGGATGCTCTCTGTGCTGCAGCAGTAGAAGGTTGTCAGCTGTTGGGGCAGACCAGTCTTATTCAGTGTTCCCAGGAAGAACAGTCATTGCTGTGCCTTCTTGACCAGCGCAACTGTGTTGGTGGACCATGTGAGGTCCTCTGAAATATGTGTGCCCAGAAACCTAAAGCTGGACACTCTCTCCACACTGTCCCCGTCGATAAAGATTGGAGCGTATTCCCCATTATGTGTCCTTCTGAAGTTGATAATCAGCTCCTTGGTCTTAGAGGTGTTTAGCGACAGGTTGTTATCTGAGCGCCGTCTGCCAGGTTCTGCACTAGTGTGTTTCATCACCATTGGTGATCAGCCCGATCACCGTTGTGTCATCTGCAAACTTGATCATGGTGTTGGTGTCGAAGGCAGGAACACAGTCGTGTGTGAAGAGGGAGTAGAGCATGGGGCTCAGTACACAGCCCTGTGGTGTGCCGGTGCTCAGGGTGATCCAATCCAATCCAATCCAACTTTATTTGTTAAGCACTTTAAGACAACCAATGTTGACCAAAGTGCTGTACAGAAGAATAAACAAGACATCATAAACAGACAACATAACAGAACATAACATAACAGCTCACATAAAGAGCAAAAATTACATATGAAATACAACAATAAATTAAAAGACATAAAACATGAGTAAAAATAATAACCACGCAATAAAGCAATCAAAATAAGAAATTAAATCAAGTAAATAAAGTCGACATCTTACTGGATATCAAAGGCCACGGAGAAGAGATGGGTTTTAAGAAGTGATTTAAAAACAGACAGAGAAGAGGCCTGTTTAATGTGGAGAGGTGGACCATTCCATAATTTGGGTGCCGACACAGCAAAGCCACGGTCCCCTCTGAGCTTCTGCTTAGTTTTAGGCCCACTCAGGAGCAGCTGATTATCTGACCTGAGAGAGCAGGCGGGTGTATAAGGGTGTAGAAGCTCAGATAGGTAGGGCGGGGCAAGACCATTTAGGGATTTAAAAGCAAATAAAATAATTTTTAAATGGATCCTAAACTGAATAGGCAACCAGTGAAGTGAGGTTAAAATATGCGAAATGTGCTCATGTTTACGTGTGCCAGTTAAAAGACGTACAGCTGCATTCTGTACCATCTGGAGACAGGCGATGGAGGACCCACTAATCCCCACATACAGTGCATTGCAGTAATCCAGCCGAGTGGTAACAAAGGCGTGGATTACCGTCTCAAATTGCTGCCTTGACAGAATTGGCTTGTGGTGCCACCAAAAACCATTACTTCTGTCTTTTTAATCATTAAATTTTAAAAAGTTCAGAGCCATCCAGGCCTTTATGTCGTTGAGACACTCAAGTAACAGTCCGACAGAGTGTTCATCCTTCTTTTTAAGAGGCACATAAATCTGACTGTCGTCTGCATAAAAGTGGAATGAAATTCCATGTTTCCTAAGTATGGAACCAAGTGGGAGCAAATAGAGAGAAAAGAGGAGAGGGCCAAGAACTGAGCCCTGTGGGACCCCACACGAGAGAGGAGCAGAGGAGGATACAGAGTAACCAAGGCTGACACAGAAAGTTTGATCAGCCAGGTACGACCTGAACCATTCCAGTGCTATGCCCCTGATGCCCACCAACTGCTTCAAACGTGAGATCAATATTTCATGATCGACTGTGTCAAAAGCAGCAGTCAAATCTAAAAGCACAAGGGTAACACAGTCACCATGGTCAGTAGCTAAACAAATATCATTAAACACTCTTAAAAGGGCTGATTCGGTGCTGTGCATGAATTTAAAACCGGATTGGAAAACTTCTAAAATATTATGTTCTTCCAGAAAGGCCATTAATTGACTGTGCACGATCTTCTCCAGGAATTTTGATAGAAAGGGCAGTTTGGAGATAGGCCTGAAATTACCAAGAACTGCAGGGTCAAGAGCAGGTTTTTTAATCAGGGGTTGTACTACTGCATGTTTAAAATTTTCAGGGACAACACCTGAGGACAGACTGCTATTAATGACTGCAATAACAGATGGTCCTACAGTGGGGAAAACCTCTTTAAATAGTCGAGTAGGGACAGCATCGTTTGGAGAACCTGAGGGCTTCAAATGACCAACAATCTCCTGTAAAAAGGAAAGAGTCACAGGCTTAAACTGGTCAAATACAGCCGAGCAGGGGACAGAGATTGAGGGGTCATAAGCAGATGGTGGGATTAGAGCTCTAATAGAAGTGACCTTATCAATAAAAAAGTGAAGGAAGTTTTCACACACAGCAGTTTTCACACACACAAAGCACTTCATGGGTATTGGAGTTAAGGCAACCGGACGGTAGTCGTTCAGGTTTTTGTTTTTTTCGGCACCGGCATTATGGTAGCTGACTTCAGGCACTTGGGGACCATTGCCAGAGATAGAGACAGGTTAAGGATCTTCGTGAATACCTCAGCCAACTGTACAGCACAGTCCTTAAGTACCTTTCCTTGGACTCCGTCCGGGCCTGAAGCCTTGCGTGGATTGATACTTCGCAGGGTCAATCCTGTGTGATCAATGTTAAGACCTGACCCTCCGCCATGGCCGGGGTTATTCCACTCCTGATGGTGTTGCCAGTTTCGAAGTGGGCAAAGAAGGTGTTAAGCTCGTTGGCCAGTGTGATATCACTGTGGGGGCAGGCGGGGCTGCTCTTGTAGTCAGTGATGTCCCTGACACCCTGCCACATGCTTCTGGTGTCTGCGGTCTTGAAGTGGTCTTCCACCCTTTGCCTGTGGATATCTTTGGCCCTTTTTATACCTTTGTTCAGTTTTGACCTGTCAGCATTGTATGCTGAAGTGTCACTGGATTTAAAGGCATTGTTGCATGCCCTTAGCATATTCTGTACCTCCTTGTTCTTCCATGGTTTCCGGTTTGGGAATATCTTTATTTTCTTGTCCACTGTGACAAACTCCACACAGTAGTTGATGTAGGAGAGCACGGTGGATGTGTACTCCTCCAAGTCTACCTCTGTACCACAGGTTGCCTGTTGTGCAAACAGGTCCCAGTCGGTCCGATCAAAGCAGTCCTGGAGTGTAGCGTGGCATCTTCGGGCCATCTTTTGACCATCTTTATTGCAGGTTTGGTCTTATGGATTTGTATGCAGGCAGTAGAAACAGTGAGAGGTGATCGGATTGACCCAGGGTTGGGCAGGGGAGAGCTCTGGGGTGGGTAGGGGAGTTCCAATGGTTAGCCATATCAGGTGCACTAAATGCAGTAGATAAGGTCCATGTGAACCTCTATCTCTGGAGGGATTGATGAAATCCCAGGATGTGTGTGAAGGAGGAGGTATAGGGACAAGTGTTCCAAGTCCTGCAGTTGCAAAGGAATGTAACTGGGGAGTGGGTGGTTTAAGTGGGAGGGGATGAATGAATCAATGAGCTGCGGAGGGGTCACTGCAGAAAGCAGAAAGCAGAAAGTGATGGGAATGGGAAAATATGACTGGTGGTGCGATCATGTTGAGGATCGCAGAAATTTCAGTAATTGATGTGAGCTCCTCCACCGTGTAGCCTGATCATGGGTGGAATTCTCCTGGTCCATACCAGTCACTGCACTAGCCTACACATTCAGCACATCAGTGCCGACATTTCCTTTACCTTCAACATGATCCATTTTCCCCTTCCTTCTATATTAATTTATCTGGCTTCACATTTCATGCCTCTTTTATCCTAATCTCCTTATCTCATACTTTTTGCCTTTGTCATCCATCTAGCAATCAAAGATTCACCTCACCTATATCCAGCTATAATTTGCAAGGCTTTGTCCTGCCAGCACCTCTGTTCCAGCTTTCTCCCCCGTACAACATTCCGTATGCAGAAGGGTCCCAACCAGAAACGTCACCTATCCATGTTCTCCGGAGATGCTGCCTGGCCTGGTGAGTTACTCCAGCAGTTTGTGACATTTACAATGGTTCTACTTAAAAGGAGACAAAGGAAAGCCCAGGTGATTTAAAGCTGAAAAATCTACAGCATCTTCAGTAGGAGGAGGATTGGAAGGAAGAGCAAGATAATCTGATGGCTTTCAAATAGAAAACAGTATGCAGCATGAATTTTAATAGTCGCAGGCACATATTATCCTAATTGCAGGATGTAATGTACAGCAAGGATAGAAAATAAAAGGAACCTGCTGTTTAATAGCCACGTATGTAAAACAAATAGAACAAAACAAAAAGACTAAACAGGACTGAAAAATGTAGTACTGAAATAAACAGTGAATCTTGTGGCAGCTTTAACCTGCTAGTTTGCATAGAATGGTGCATTGCTGTCTCTGAATCGTTTTGTTTTGTACTGCACATGGATCAAAATGAAAGAACGGTAGTGACTCAACATAACATTTTCCTATCAATTTGTACTTTTGTTGCAACTGGGTGCTCAGGGCTGATGTAATGAGGTGAAACCACTTGTTATATAACAAGAGCAGCTGCATGACCTATGAAAAAATGCTATAATGCGTAGTGGTAAATGAAAGGAGTGCAGCGTTTGCACATTGATAAGCAATGCGTACTGAACAAAATGTGATGTTCAAAATTAGTTTTCAAAACTGGACAAAAGGATGATTAAGGTGCAGTTCTTTTGACTATGTTGTACGATATCCAACATCATGTTAAGTCACAGGAGAGGTTATAGTCATTGAAATAGTTACGAAGCAACTCAGCTTGAACAGAGAGCAAGGTTGTTTTTCTGCTTGCAACCTTCAGCTGCTATTAAAAGGACAAGTTTCAGTACTCATGCAGTGTGAGGAGCTTTCAAGCCACGTCTCCAGAGGTGACAAGTGATTGCTTCAGAATTGTGTTTCAATGCACTGTGACACAATAGTCAGCAATCATTCTGAATTATTTTTATGATGTGTTGCACATAAACTCTCCCTTCTTTTACAAACATGCCTGCTACCATGCCCTATTCACTTGTCCTTCAGAAGCCTGTCTTCCCTTGGTACTGAGATTACGCATGTTGACAAAAAGAGTACATACCTGCGATGGTGCGTGAAATGCTAAGAGTTCCACAGGGTTGTGTTCTAACATGGGATATCTAGCCTTATTTTTATTAAACCTCGATAGAATTCCTTATCTGAAGCTGTTTGACACAGGCAGGTTGAAAAAATTATCATACAACTTAAATAATAATGCCTTCCTCCAGCTGTAGCAAACAGGTTTGATCCTTACCTTTGTGGAGTCTGCATGTTCTCCCCATGATTGTGTGTTTTCACTGGTCACTGGTTTCATAACGCATCCTAAAAGGATGTTTGGTAGCAGATTAATTGGCTACTGTAAATTATCACGAGTGAGGTATGTAGGGAGCCAGAGAGAGAGAATGTTAATGGGAAATGAGTGGGAAACTGGACGATGGATAGTGGGGCCCAGCGGTAATGCTCATCCAGTGTTAAGTAACACTCGAGGCACAAGAGTAACACTGATGGAAGAGTAACACAGAGGCCTTAAACCACCAGGGACCTGACCAGAACAATGAGAATTTTAAAATCAGGGAGGTGTGGCCTGTTGTGCTGTTCATTGGTGATCTGTTCCTTTATTAGAAGCTGATTTAAAATAAAGTAAATTCTAAGGAATAAAGGAGACACAAAAAGCAAAACAAATTGAAACAACAAAAATTGTTTCAACATGAAGAAGAAACCACGTGACAACCACGTGACATTAGATGTAAAAAGAAAAGACAAAATTCCATAGCCTCAGGATTACAGAAAGAGAGAGCAACAGATTGGTGTTATTTCTGCTGTAACAGTGCCTCAATTACTAGCCCTCTCACCATCAGAAGTTTTGTGGCTTGTGTTAAACTTTGTTTCTCTTCTCATTGATGAATCCTGGCGTGCTAAGTACTTCCAGCATTTTCTGTTCTTGTTTTAGCTCTCCAGCTTCTGGAGCTTTGTTTTCATTCTTAGCACTGTAACGGTGATGAAGTTGCTATATTTTTATTCTACCTTTGTCATTGACGTATAAATTCCATTGTGTTTCTGAGTAAAGTTTCCTTGCCATTCTGGCCAATATTTATTTCTTAGCCAATTAAGATTATATATCATTGGATTTGTAAGGAACGAGCCGTGCACAAATTTAATGCCACATTCCCTGACTAAAAGTTGGTTTAAACTTAAATAATAATTATTTGGCTATAAAAACACAATGGGACATCTCTGAGGGTCTAAACGGTGTACTAAAACAAATTCTATTTGTCCTTTTACGGAGAGTCAATGATGTACAGAAGAGAGCAGATAGATGAAAAGGCAGATTTCCAAATTAGTTCGGACAGGATTGATAAATCATTGCCTCTCTGGCAGTTTAGCCACTGTGTTTTTCTCCTGTAATTTAAGGAAACATCAGCATTCCTTTTGCAACTTTCACCTTTTGAGTCTCATGTACTGTTAAAATTTTCAGTGTTGTTTTTCATATTCCATAGAAATTTTCAGAAATTGGAGAGCATCATTTCTGCATCGTAAGTCAATTAATTATCTGCCCTTGTTGTCTCTCAAGGTTAAAATCACCTCAAGAAAGGCAGAGACAGAAGGGTTGTATTACAAGATGAGTAAGTATTTCAGAATTAAAGAGAGAGGGTGAAGATGCAGGCACGGGAATGGTAAAGAGAGACCATTGCATCTGGGGAGGGTGAAACATTCAAATATTTTTTTTTTGTGAGTGAAGTACCAGAAAATTAATGAGTGAATATATATAACCTGGAGGCATGATTTTTCTACACTTCTATTAGATTTCAAGAAGTGAGGCATTAATTTATTTTGGAAACTAAATCGATTAAATAAAACAAATCCTAGAGTCCAGTCACAAAGTAAATTTGTAAAATACCAATGATTCTATATCACAAACCAATCATCATATGCCACATATTTTTAATAAATGATGTACCATTTGATTATTTACCTATGAACAATGACAGATTTGTTCTCCAGCCTTATTTGGGGCACTTTGAATGTGCTGAAGTTTCCTTATTAATATTTGTTTTTTGCTCTGAATGAAGAACATGAAAAGGAGGAGTTTAAGGCCTGCAGGATTATCTGGTTTTGTCCATCTATATTTGATGCATCATTTATCCTGGCTTTAACTTCAAACTTTTCAGGGAGATTCCCCAGAGGAAGCAGAAAAATAAGGATGTCTCTGCTCACTTGTACTTAAAAAGCTGCTGGAGAGCCACTGTGCAATGGACCAAGCTGACCTCTTTTTATTACTTCAAAGTGAAAGCTTAAAACGCTTCTTGATGCCAATTATCCTGTGACTGTTACAAGCCTGAAAAAGCAAATTGAGACTGAGTCCAAGTGGTTGCATGCCCACAGCTAAATTGCATTACTTGCAATTCTAAAAAGACCTCATTCCAGCAGGGCAAAGGACTTTGCCATATAATAGATTAATAGAATAAAAAACGTATATTTGTATATTACCTGATATTGTTCCCTTCAAGAATCCCAAATTATTTTTAAGCCAAAGATGTACATTTGATGTGCAGATACTGCTGGAAATGAAGAAATTCAATAACCAATTTAGTACGTTAAAATCTATTAAAGATAAACGTTTCATTTCCTGCTTGTGGCTGTAAAATTCAGTCGTGCCTAAACCTCTAATGAATTGCCACTGAGGGACTTCTTTCACATGCTATGTGATGTTCAAAAGATAATGCGGCTGTCAGGACCAGTTTTGGATTTGGATTGAAGGGACAACCAGAAGATAATTACCCTATCTCAATCTGTGTCAGTATACTGGCCAGACTTTGAGGACATAACTACAGGCTAGAAGAAGAGAGAGGGAAATCAAACATTGATCAGGATGTTGAGGTAGTTAGGGAGTTGGAGTAATTGGGTGCCGGCAGGTTAGGATGGCTGGGGAGCCATAAATAAATTGGCTGCACAAGGGTGATTGGCAATGATAGCAGTAGAGTAATAAAATTATGCAACACGAAACAGGCCCTTTGGGCCAACATCTATTCCATCCAGATTGCCTCCCTGAACTTGTTATGCCGAGTTCAGGGCATAGTATCCATCTAACCCTTCCCTATGTATCTATTTTTGGGTCAGTCAGCATCTCTGGAGAAAAGGAATAAGTGACATGAGAAGAGGGGTCCCAGGGGGTGAGGGGTGTACAAGAGAGAGAGGGGAAGGGGCAGAGGTGGTGGGGAGGAAGGAAGGTCAGTGCTCCTCGGGCAACACCGGCATCATCATCCCGCTGCCTTGTCCTTGTCCT